>NC_143522.1:45620351-45920351 GCF_031878675.1 Megascapheus bottae | reverse complement strand
CATAAATATACACTAATTCAGAGATAGATTAAGCAGTTATAATCATAAACCACTGAAGTTCAGAGATATATTACTAACTTCTTGAAATTTACAAAAAAAATTAAAAAGCTCTAAGATTTAAAAAATTCTCTAAATTATTAACAATATATTTTGCTGAGATATAAGCTAAACAAGACAATAGGGAAATCTTGAAGCCACCAACTCTGCTGTCTCCCTGCTTTACACAAGGCCAACACTGGCCAGAACAGAGGTTTACAACTTGATTTCTAATAGGCCTCACTCTGAACCTCAAGTTCCACTCATCTATTAATTACTTAATATTGGCAGGCTCACAGAGCACTTTTTTTGCCAGTCCTGGGCTTCAGCTCAGGGCATGAGCACTGTCCTTGGGCTTTCTCAAGGCCAGAGCTCTACCACTTGAGCCACAGCACTACTTGTGGCTTTTTTCTATGTATGTGGGACTGAGGAATCGAACCTGGGTCTTCGTGCATGCTAGGCAAGCACTTTACCACTAGGCCAAACTCCCAGCCCTCTCATAGAGCACTTTTGAAATTCAGTTTCTTCAACTATAAAATGGACTTAATTTTCAGGCTTATTCTTTTAAGCTCTAAACATTTAACTGTTATTTACTGTTATTGTTGCTGTGGTTGCTACTGTTCCACTACAGTTTTATATTTGTTTGATCTTTGATTTTGAGATTGTCTCTAGCCAAGCATCACAGGCCAACCTACCTTATGTACTTCACACTTATGTTCAACTCATGATCCCCCTTTCCTTGGCCTCCCAACTGCTGAGACTACAGATGTGAGACACTACACATGGGTCCCCTAGTAGGGTTTGACAGGGAGAGAATAGGTGCAATTGTATTACCTTCTTTAATCAATACACTGATAAAACCAATGTATTGACTTCTTTATTTACTTCTTCATTTACTTCTAAATGAAGTCTACCTACTAGTCCCTAGCACAGCTAGACAGAAATAAGCTTCTTACTTCATAAACCAGGTAGACTAGATCACACTGTCTTACAAGACAGTTCTGTCAAACAAGAGAGGCAGCTTAGAGGACCTGAGCCCACCATCACCTCAAAGGAGTAAATAGTGATTACAAGATGCTGAAATCTCCAAGTGAAACATGGAGATTTTTCCCTACATAACATTATAATTTTAATGCTTATAGTTTTAGAGAGTGGATGCTTTGCCAGAATAAAATTTTACATTCAGTAAGATGCTAATGGATGATACTTAAACCATGCAGAAGCTGAGAACTAGAAGAAGGTGATTCAAAGACAGCCTAGGTAGAAAAGTTTATGCGATTCCATCTCCAAAATAACCAACAAAAGCTGTAGGCTGGAGGTATGGCTCAACTGATAGAGCACCAGCTATGAGCAAGCAAGCTAAACAATCATAGGCTCTGAGTTCAAACTCTCGTGCCAGCCAATAAAACAAACACAAAACCCGTTGCTCTTCAGCCATGCATGCTGGCTCATGTCTGTTCTTAAAGGTAATCAGGAAGCTGAGATCACAATTGTGGTTCCAGACCAGCCTGAAAAATGTTCATAAGACCCTTTTGCAATCAATAAATAGGTGTGGTGATGTGTGTCTGCCATCTTAGCTCTCATGGAAAGCACAAATAGGAAAATCACACTCCAGACCTGGGCCTAACCAAAAGCAAGACCATTTTTCAAAACAGTGTAAAGCAAAGGCTGGAGGCATGAACCAACAGTAGAGTACCTGCCTGGCAATTGTGAGGCCCTGAGTTTGAATGCCAGTAGCATTAAAATTAAAACACAAACAAACACAAAACAAAAAAGAAGGAATTAATTGCTCAATACTTACAAAATAAAATGTATATGTGAATACACACACACACACACACACACACACACACACACACACACACACACGCAACACACGTTTCTGATTTCTCTCCCATGATTTGTTTTTCTATAATGGGAAGAGGGGCAATTTGCTCCTAATTACCTTCTCCCTAAAGGATTTTATAAGGCTTCCCTTTACCACAGTTTCACAGATTCTTCCTGAGATAATAAATCTTGCCCTGATTGGATTGAAACATGTCTAGTTTAGTAAATCATACTCTTCCTGTAAGGATGTTTCCAGTGAAAATTAGGTCATGGATACTCTGATATATATGATTTAAACCATTAGTATATGAAAACTGTGAGAAGACCATAGGGAGACAGAAGCACAGTACAGGGCAGGGACTAGTTGTAAGAAATGGTCACTTGGGATTGTGCTTTGGAAAGGAGTATTTTGGTCCCAGCCATTTTCTGTTTCTCCTGTTTCCTTTCCGGCCATTATGAGGCGAATGACTTTACTTTCTATGTACTTGTGCCATTACAATGTTCTGAATTACCGTACATTTTTAGCACTGGGGCAAGTTGGTTATGGACTGAGACATCTCAAATTCTTAGTTTTTTCCTTTTTTCAGCCGAATTTCTCAACCATCATCTGAACAGAAGCCCAGTAACATACTTGACTACAGATAGGACATAGTCCACTGACTTTCACTAAGTCAAGTGACATGTGATATCATACATGTCAAATCTCAGGAGAAGATTCAAGCGAGCTTATGGGACTTAGCCCTATTTGTTAAGTTTTACTATGGGAACACCATGCCCTCGGCAGTATCCACTTCTTCTGTTCCAGGCTAAGTAAATATATAGAGCCCACTCAAGGAGTCTAGCACAGCCTAGAGAAACCCATAACTGATTCTCTATAGAGCCTACATAACTACATCTGACATATGTAATCACATAAGGCATACAGAAAGTCAGTTTTAGAATTTTTTGCATCACATCTCTAGTTGATTAGCTACCATATCATTTGCTCTTGCTGGAGTCTTCATCAGACTATTGGTTGGGTCAGAGTCTACAATGAAAAACAGAGGCAGAGATTAACTTGGGACTGGCCTGAATAAAAGGGATGGAACCACATGCTCACCAGTGACTAACATGATGGCTTCTTACAGAGATGGTTATACTTTCTGAGTTTGGCTACAGCCATCTTTGCTCATATGACACAATCCTGCATCTCCTGAGTTGTGCATTCAGGAGTGTGTTCTTAAAGTGAGTTTCCTTAGTATTAGTGAGTACATTCATGCCAAGATTACACTAAATTGTCTTTGTCCTCTTGCTCAGTAAAATTTAACCCACACACATTACAAATGTGCGATTGGATCTGCAAAAGTAGATCATAGCAGACAGTTTATATCTTACAACAAAATATTTTAAAATATTTTATAAAGTGCAATGTTTATGATCCTATAGTCTTATAATGAAAATTTATTTTAAGACTGAATTAAAATTGAGGCATCTTTGTTACTAGAATTTGACTTTGCATCTTTTTTTCTTTATTTGGGGGTGTGATAAAGCGCAGATTGACTAAGCACAATGATTTTCAGTGAGCTGATAGATTGAACCTTGTGTCTCTCAAACATGTTGGATAAGCATTTTGTTACTGAGTCAACCCACATTCTACATTCATAGTTTTAGGTGAGTCACTTAAATTGAGCTGCACTTTACTTTCTCTCCCTGCAAAATACAAAGATAATGCTCTAGAACAAGGGGGTTATAATAAGAATTATATGAAGTTATGTGTTTAAAGCACTTAGCCTGCTTCTATTGTAAAACCTTGATTGTCTGTAGACATATTTCCACTGTGGTTCTTGTCATAAATTATTGTGAGTAAAGCACAAACAACTTAATGTCTCAAAATATTTCAGCTTTTAAGCAAACTGTGATAACTAGTACACACCTTGAGATGCTAAAGTTGAAGCATGGGCAGACTGAGTTACATAGCAAGATGCTGTCTCCAGAAAGAAAAATGCGTATAAGTGAGAGCAACAACAGCTAAGATTCAGCTTTTCATCCTTGAGATTAATTAAAATATGCATGAAATTTCACACACACACACACACACACACAACTAAAATCCAACCATTCTGACAGAGCAGAAAGAATAAGAAAATGGAAATCCTGTTTTGTTTTGACAAAAAGAAAAACTACAATTTCCATATTTTTTAGCAACTAACATCAATTATTTGAATATTTCAAAATGTCACTGCATTTTTGTAATAATTATAGTAGTTTGTGTTGTGTACCACATACTCTCTTTCTGTTATATTGCCAGCTGCTTTTGCATCCTTTCAGCAATGCTGTCATTAAATCTATTTACATATTTCATGTCCACAAAATTCTTCTTTACCAAAGTCAATGATATTTCTCTGCACACTGGATAGTGAAAACTTCATCAAATAGTTTTAAATTCTTATTTTTCTGTATACTTATGTCACTTCTTCCCACAAGTACATTCCCTTGCCAAGAGCAACTCAGGTTTGTAAACTGTGCCACTTAATTAAATATATTGTTATGCAATTTCAAACATACAAAGACAAGTATAAAATATTAATATGAATATTCATGTATTCACACATAGGACTTTTTGTTTGATGTTTTTCATTTTTATTTATCCCAAACAAAGAACTATAAAGCTGCTATTCCATTTATAATGTTTCTTTTTTCCCTTCCTATTCTCTGACTGCACCTGCTACCCCTGAATTGTCTACTTTTGCATGTTTAAAATCTTATGCAAATATTGCATATTGTAATTATAATATAAATGTTTATTTTTGAGAATTTATTCTATTATATTCAAATGTATCTATGTTGCTTATCACACATTGACATCATCCATTTGAGCTACTGTGCAATGTTTCTTTGAGCAAATAAGTTTCTCCATTTTAGGCTGATGATTATAAATGTTTGCTGTTTAACTGGTGCTACTGTTTTCACCCCTACATTGTTGACAGCCATTCCTGCTTCCTGTGGACAACTGGGACTTACTAGAAAGCACATTAGCAGACAGGAGTCTGTTGGATAAAACTCACCTTTTCACACCTCCCCTAACAGGAAACTCAGTTGGGCTTCCTACCCATATGTGCCTCAGATTCTGAGGCGATAGATAACATGCCAGTTCTGCAGCCCTGGACGTCCTGCCTTGTCCTGTCTCACTTCTACTTCCACATCTGTTTTCTGGGTTCATCTCCTAAAGCAGGTATACACATTCAACATTTTTGCTCCTGGGAGTCTAAACTTACATTGCCTTTGAAAACAGACCTGCAAAGAATACCCTATAGTTGCAGTTGCTCATTTCTCTTGATTCCTGTGAAGATGAACCTCTCCAGGCCAGGGTTGGAAACAGAGCCCAAGGGTTCAAATCTGTTTTGCCATATGTTTTATGACTTAAGGATAGATTTTATTTTACTTTTTGAAGGTTGAAAGAATAAAAAGGAAGACTACTATTTCATTATATGTCAAGTCAAATATTTTAGGTTCAATTCAATTTTTGCTTTCCACAAATAAGACTGCAATGGAGTCTAGATGTGTTTATTTCTTTACTTATTGTCATTTGAGTGCTTGTGCATCACAAATGAGTAAATGACACTTGGCCTGTATATTCTGTGAAGCTTAAGCGATTTCCTATGGAGCCCTTCACAAAGTTCATTTGCTCAAGATAATGCACATATCCAAACTTTGCAGGCATAATATGAAATAGTCACATTTATTTCCATTGTACACATACGTATTATAATGCAGGCAAGACAGTATATAACACTAATATACATTATGTGGTAACATCTATGTGCCTTATCTCTAATATTTTCTGAGCCCTGAGTATATATTTAAGACTCTCTTAACAATATCAGTATTTGGAAATGTTTTGTTTGGAAAGTGTTTGTTTCTATAATTAGCTTTAAACTTTTGACAAAGGACATTGCTTTCCCATCTACAGCATTGGTGTAAGGTTTCCTTTTAAATTCTTTTGAGAAAAGGTGACTTAACTGAAGATAAAGCTTAAGTGTATACTCATGACACGATAAGCATGTGTAGCAAAATCATAGATCCTAGATGTTAAAAATTGTGATGCGCTCAAGTATTAGAAATTTGTACTCTGTGCTCTAATTCTGGGTTGATAACTTCCTAATTGCATGTTATTGAACAAGGTATTTATCTTCTCTAAGTTATAGAGCTAAGAGGACCATTGTTAAGGCTTGAGTTTCTCTTATAAACCTATACTATTCCTTTTTTTTCCATATATTTTTATTGTAATTAATAGAAGGGTTATATTATACTCACCAGATAAAAGGTGCATTACTTCACATTTCTCATTACTATTTCCTTTTAAAGTATCAGTGAGTCCGATTTTCTGTAAAGCCTGAAAATGCATGCCCTTAATGTGCTGCATAAGTCCCTGGATAGACACTGTGCCCCTTCCTACCTCTTCATCTTCATCTGTTATTCCCATCACTCGGTTTCAGCCACACTGACCATATACACGTGCAGTCTTTCTAAAGCAGGTCCTTTGCACCTACGATTCTGAGTATATAGAAGGATTTCTTTATTTTAAGAAGTTGTATATTCATTTTTTTCAGGCTTGATTTTAATGGTCTATTTTCCAGGGAAGCCTGATCTTATCTTCTAAAGGTGTCCAATTATTTTCATGTAGCTGACAGAAAGCACCATAGACTTTCCATGAGAGGTATTTATCAGAGTGGCAGTTTTACACTGTCACCTGTGATAACCTGATTATGGTCATATGCATTCATTGAACTTACAATTGTTCTGAAGATCTAGGAATATTTTTCTTTCTTTGCTGTGTTATCTCAAGCATCAGATATAGTGCTGGGTGCACTGAAATTTCTCAATGAATATTTTTGGATGACTGGATGCCTTAATGATTACCTTGCTCCCTGAAAGTCAAATCAAACATGCTGTCCTTCTTTACTTCCACATACCGCAATTAGCCAAGAAGTGCATTTCAGCAAGTGCATAAAGTATGCTTTCTTTTTTTTGGCCAAGTAGCCTAACTACATTTCCAGGGTGTCACGATATCAGTAGTTTCTGGGAATCAGTGATTTCCTGTGACAGTTGGTGGGGACCTGCTCTTGCTGGCCTCTTGCCTTGGCAGGGCTATATCTTCCCTCAAGTAAATGCCAGCACGTTGTCTGCTAGCAAACTCCAGTGACAGGTCACTCAAAATATACCTAGGGGCCTTTTTACCTTAAATTTCTATCTAAAAGGAAACAGGTTACTGGACCACAAGAAAAATAACACATAATTGAAATTCATGAACCAGGTGGCATTTGGATGTTTAAGAACAAGAACTCTTGCATTTTGTTTTTGACATATCAAGACTTGTCTTGCCAAAAGGCATGCATGACAGACATGCTTTAATATCACTCACTCAAACCTGATGCAGAAGGCCATCTCCCCCTAGCAAATATACGTGTATAATGATTATTCAAACTGTTTATTTTAAAAGCTTCTTTGTGCTGAATGGCATTAGACTTCATCATCATTTATTCGCTTTTGTACTATGATCATAGATTATGGTGTAAGGGATTTTGAAAAGTGCTACATTTTTTTGCCAGTCCTCAGTCCTGGGGACTGAACTCGGGGCCTGAGCACCATCTTTGGGCTTTCCCTCAAGGCTAACACTGTGCCACTTGAGCCACAGCACCATTTATGGCTTTTTTTTCTGTGTATGTGGTACTGAGGAATCGAACCCTGGTCTTTGTGCATGCTAGGCAAGCACTCTACCACTAGGCCAAACTCCTGGTCCCATTTTTCTTTTTACCACTTTGATAAAACATGTTTCTCTAATTCTGTCCCTCCACTCACTGCTCTCCTGCCTCCCTCTCTAACTGGGGAAATGAACCAAGGAGTTGTGTTTGAATGCAGATCAGATAGGACTGCCATATTTACTTACCTCTATTTTAAATATCCTCACAGTATAGCTCTGGCAAAGACAGGTCCTGGGGGGAGATACCATCAACCAACAGAACACAATCAATGGCTCTGTTTCTCATACGGCAACAGTGTCAGGCTCTCTCTCTTTCTCATAGCTTTATCTTCAGTCTTGCCATAGCTTCAGTATTACATGCACACATAGAACATACCAAATTGTCTTTTCCTAGATTTTAAGGTGGACTATGAGAGCTCCGGCCTAGAAGACCAGGTGGACACTAAGTCAAGTACAGCAAGTTTATTGTCAGCAAGCTGACAAGGCTGTGCCTTTCAGGCTGGGAGCAATGCTTGCCTTTATGCAAAAGGAGTATCTCTAGAGGAGGCGTCGTGAGTACTCTGAAGTTGCAGCTGAGGCCAAAGATAGCACATAACCAGGGCAGGGTTTACTGATTGCAGCAGTTGCAGTTAGGTCTAGGCAGAAGTCATTCTGCTGCTGCAGCTGGAGGCATGGAGGATAGGAGTTAATAATTGTGGTCAGGTCTGGTCTGGCCACCTAAAAGGGGCTGAGGATCTAAAATGGAGGTTGTTAAGATAAAACGGAGGAGAATATCCTACCAGACGGAGCATGACTGGTCTTGCCTCTTCAGTGAAAGAGCCAAATGCTTGCTTTTGACCTGAGGAAGCCATGAAAGCAAATGGCCTGAATAATGTGGGCATGAGCCCTTGTGTAGCCATTGACTTAATCAGCGAGTGACATTACTGCTGAAGACATTTGCATGTTGGTCAGAATTTTCTAAATTAGCGAGGACTCATATTTCCATGTTCAGAGTGCTGTTGGGTGTCATTCCTGGGCAAGGCCATATTGTTGCTGGGTTGGTGGTAGATTGGCACTAAAATGGGGTAGAGAAAGGTGCCGGTCCATACTATGAAGAGGGTCAAGGTCCAAGAAGACCAAGCGGCCAACAGAACATCTGGGTTAGAGAATACAGCCGCTTTGGGGAAGGCTATTATCTTTGTAGATAGGGTAATAAAATTCTATGAGTCAGAACTTATACTGCCGAATGTTTCCTAATAACCTTCCATCACATTGTGAGAGTAGGATGCCAGGTTGCTGTTTGCAGTGGGCACATTTAGGTTTCATTTGATTTAGCACGATTACTTCCATTGCATCTTGACAAAACTTGCAGACTTTCTTTTTTTACAACCACATTTTAGGACTTTTTGAAAGCATCTGCCTACAATTTACCACTACCAACTTCAGAACATTTTTATTAGCTTAAGAAGAAATCTCATATTCATTAACAAGCTTCCCATTCTGTGTGTGTGTGTGTGTGTGTGTGTGTGTGTGTGTGTATGTGTGTGTGTGTGTGTGTATGTGTGTGCGTGCTCAACTTTGGGCTTGAATTCAGATCCTAAGTGCTGTCTCTGGGCTGGTTTTTGTTCAAGACTAATGCTCTATTACTTGAGTTCACAGTTCCATTTTTGGCTTTTTTTTGTGACAGTCTACAGTATTGGAATTATGAGTCTCACAGAATTTCTTGCCTGGGCTAGCTTCCAACTATAGTCCTTAGTGCTAGTCTCCTGAAGAGCTATGATTACAGGTGTAAGCCATTAGCTTCTGACTGTTCTTTTGTCCCTACCACAACCCCTTGCAACTACTTACTTTTCCTATAAAACTTAGAATTTAGATATGTATATATATATAACTGCATTAAAGGATAACTGACAAAATGATACATATTTGGGATTTATATGCAGGCACATATCTAGAATTTCAGCTATGTGGGAGGTTGATATAGGTGTATGAAGGTTCTGGATCAACCTAGGAAAAGGTTGTGAAGACACTGTCTTAGAAACACGCAGGATATGTGGTACACACCTGTAATCCAAGCTACCCAAGAATGATAGTCTTAGACAAGCTCAGGAAAAAGTGACCTATTGAAAAGCAAAAGAAGGAAAGAAGGAAAGGGAGGGAGGGAGGGAGAAAGGAAGGAAGGAAGGAAGGAAGGAAGGAAGGAAGGAAGGAAGGAAGGAAGGGAGGGAGGGAGAGAGGGAGGGAGGGACTGGGGATGTGATTCAAGTGGTAGAATGTGTATCTAGCAAGTGTGAAGCCCTGAGTTGAATTCTCTCTCTCTCTCTCTCTCTCTCTCTCTCTCTCTCTCTCTCTCTCTCTCTCTCTCTCTCTCTTCACACACACACACACAAACACACACAAATAATGCATATTTAGAGTATATAATAGGATGATTTACATATATATGGTGTTATATATATGTACACTCTGAAGTAATTGATACAACCAAATGAAATAAATACATATGTCATTGCTTTTTGTGGCAACAATATTTAAGATCCACTCCTTTAGCGTATCAGTATACAATAGTAATATTGAATAATATTGTTATTGTAATATTGCATTCTATTGTATAATATTAATATTAGATAATATTGTAGTGATATTAATGATAGTCATCAGGGTACTCATAACGTTTCCAGAACTTATTCACCCTAGAACTGAAAGTTTGTATTCTTTAACAAACTTCACCCCATTTCCCTCAACCAAGCCCTTGGAAATTTCATTTTGCACTTTACGCTCATGAAATATTATTTAGATTCCATGACTATGTGAGAGATCATGTAATATTTATCTTTCTCTGTCATACTTCTTTCACTTAGCGTACCATCTTCCAGGGCATTCACATCATTGCAAATGATAGGATGATTTTAAAAGAAAAAAAGAGAAGCTGAAATCCACTTGGGGTAAGTTTTTCTGTACAATGACATTTTAAAGAACAAAGGTTACTGACAAATGCTGAAAAAGAAGGAAGGAAGGAAGGAAGGAAGGAAGGAAGGAAGGAAGGAAGGAAGGAGCAAAGAAAGAAAATTGAGAAGTGAATTGTCCAGCAATTTAACAAGTAACAGAAGAAATCTGTGTTTAATGGCAAAGCAGTAGTGTTGGGGATTCTACTTTTTTCCTTTTAATTAACATATATTAATTGCACAGAATAATGGGCATTACCATGACATTTTCCTGTAGTCTTACAGTGGACTTTGCACGTATTGACCTGCCCTATTACCCTCTCTTGTCCTACTACTTTTCATTCCCTTCCCCTTTCCCAATGTCCCCTTTCCTACTTCCATATCTTTTTGAAAATTACACATTTCACATAGGAGAGAAAATGTGACATTCATCTTTCTTATTTCACTTAAGATGA
Organism: Megascapheus bottae; assembly: GCF_031878675.1. NCBI lineage: Eukaryota > Metazoa > Chordata > Mammalia > Rodentia > Geomyidae > Megascapheus > Megascapheus bottae. The sequence goes on along the minus strand of NC_143522.1, from coordinate 45,909,369 downwards.
TGATGTTTAATTCTGTCCATTTTCCTGAAAGCAACATGGTTTTGTTCCTCTTTACGAATGACTGACGCTGCATTGTGTATGGACACAATACAATTGAATATAAATGAGGGGTAAACAGTCCGGCTCATTGTATTCCTAACTTTAGAGAAAATTCTTTCCTTTTTTTCCCATTTGGAATAAGGTTGTCAATAGGTTTAGAACATATAGCCTTCTTCACTTTTTCTAACCAACTCCCACTCCCCCTAGTTCGCGTCTCTCTTTCTGTAGATTTTCTTATGTGTAGGAAGTATGTGTGGTTCCTGACTTGAGATTCCTGAGTCTGTTCGCCTATGTGAGGATGTGAATGGTTTGTTCTGCGGGGAGGAGGAGAGGTGCTTGCTTTGGAAGCCTCAGGTAAATGAACCATGATGAAACAATATTTGTGCTCACACTGTTCATCAAATGGTACAAGCTCCAGATTTTTCCTGCCTTTGTTTTGCAGGCTGTAGGTCTTTTTGAGATTATACCTATTCTTCAAGTCTGACCCAGAAAAGAACACATTATACTTTTAAATCCTTTCTTTTTTTTCTCTGAATAGCTGAGTTTATTACTTGTAGCCAAGGACTGACTTATATAACGGACACTAACTAATTAACTAAAAATAAGACATCTCTTTTTCTACATGAGGTGCCTAACAAAGAGTAGTGACATCCTATGGTTAAAATAAAATTGTGGAATATTACAGTCCACAGCAAAGTTTTGACTTAGGACATCTACCATGGCAGCTTTGGGCTTTCTCTGTTTAATCACCATAACAATGATATATTGTGTCATGTGCCCTGGGCTGCTATCCCTCTCTGTCACCTGGAGAAGGAGCAGATTTCCCAGAGACATAATGAATCATGTTGGGTTTTTTTTTGTTTTTGTTTTTGTTTTTTTCCCTTTCTGGCTTTGGACTCCTAAAGAATTCTATTTGTAACCTGCTTTAACAGTGGCACACTGTGGACCTGCAGAATGATTTCCACAAAACCTAGTCCTCTCTGATTATATGGGAACCTACCTACATTTTATAGACAAAGCTGTAAATAGTTAAAAGACGTGTCCCAAATCACATAGGCAGAATTGGGCTTAAGATTCAAGACTTAGGAACCTAATCTAATGTTTGTTCCAGTCTCTAAAACTTCATCACAAAAAAAATGTAGAAATTTAAAAAGAAACTGCTTTGCTTTGAAAAAAATGGTAAATAAAAGCATAATGATGCTTTTACAGCATGACTAAGTAATACTTTGCCACAACTGGCTTCAAATGTTTTTTGGAATATATTTATTGGAATTCAAAAGTTTTTTATTATAATTGTCAAAAATAATTACATATACAGTGCCTTCAGTCTTTTTTTTTCTTGCCAGTTCTGAGGCTTCAACTCAGAGCCAGAGCACTGTCCTTGAGCTTATTTTGCTCAAGGCTAACACTCTACCATTTGAGCCACAGTGCCACTTACAGCTTTTTCTGTTAATGTGGTACTGAGGAATCAAACACAGGGATGTTAGACAAACATTTTACCACTAAGCCACATTCCCAGCCCCTGATATGTTTAGGGCAGAGTGCACCTGAGTTATGGTCCCCACATTTAGCTTTACTGTCATCATGGGAATCACAGGCATGTGCTACCATATCCAGCTTCTCTCTTGAGTTTTCTTTTTTTTTGCCAGTCCTGGGCTTGAGCTCAGGGCCTGAGTACTGTCCTTGGACTTTCTCAAGGCTAGAGGTCTACCACTTGAGCCTCAGCACCACTTCTGGCTTTTTTCTATGCATGTGATACCAAGGAATCGAACCCGGGTCTTCATTCATGCTAGGCAAGCACTTTAACCACTAGGCCAAACTCCTGGCCCCCCTTTTTTTTTTTGGCCAGTCCTGGCTTGATCTCAGGGCCTGAGCTCTGTCCTTGGACTTTCTCAAGGCTAGAGCTCTACCACTTGAGCCTCAGCACCACTTCTGGCTTTTTTCTATGCATGTGATACCAAGGAATCGAACCCGGGTCTTCATTCATGCTAGGCAAGCACTTTAACCACTAGGCCAAACTCCTGGCCCCCCTTTTTTTTTGGCCAGTCCTGGCTTGATCTCAGGGCCTGAGCTCTGTCCTTGGACTTTCTCAAGGCTAGAGCTCTACCACTTGAGCCTCAGCACCACTTCTGGCTTTTTTCTATGTATGTGGTACCAAGGAATTGAACCCGGGTCTTCATGCATGCTAGGCAAGCACTCTACCACTAGGCCAAACTCCCGGCCCCCTCTCTGAGTTTTATAACCTTTCTCTTCCTGGGATGATTTAATATCCTGATCCTTCCAGTCTCAGCTTTTCATGTAGCTTTGAAAGACAGGCATGTACCCATCCAGCTATGGATTTGAAAACTGATTTTATATACTTTACTTTCACTGTGATCTTTCTATGAACAGCCTCTTGTATAGCTAAGATTATAGGCCTGAGCCATGAGTACCTGGCTACTGCAGCTTTTTCCCACACACCTGCTAGCTATTTGTGTATATTCGTTTGAGAAATGTCTACACATATCCAAATAATTTGACAATTTTAAAAGTTTTTTGTTGTCTTGTTTTTGAGTATTGTGAGTTACATGCATATTTTGGTCCTTTTACTGATATATAATTGCTGACTATGTTCTCCCAATTCAAAGACTGTCATCACTATTCTTTCCTTGGGTGTGTTGAAGTTTTTTAGTTTGATGAACTCCTATTAATTTACCTTTGCATTTGTTGTTTATGATTCTGGAGTGGTAACTAAGAAATCTCTGCGTAGAACAATGGAGCATTTCTCTTATTGTTTTATTTTAGTTAGTTTATAATTTCAAGTCTTGTGTTTAAAGATGCAATCAATATTTGACTGATTCTCTTCTAAAAGATGTTAAGTATCAATTTTCTTCTTTCTATGTATATATATCTGGTTTTTCCAACATTTCAAGTTCTTGGTATATTTGTCAAAATCAATTAACTATAGGCATACAGCATTCTTTTTTCCCATATATTTTTATTATAATTAATAGAAGGGTTACATTATATTCACCAGATAGAGGGTACATTAATTCACATACATTGATACTCTTCATGTCTTGGTCCACATTTCCCTCTCCCTACCACCACCCCTCATCTTGTTTCCCCCCTTCCCTATCCTATTTCAACTAACCAAATATGCATATATTCAATATGTTGTTCTTTCTGACAGCAGCATAGAATTCCATTGTGTATAAATATCATACCACATCTTGTTGATCCACTCATCAACTGAGGGGCATCTGGGTTGGTTCCATCTCTTTGCTATGATAAATAGTGCTGCAAAGAACATTGTTGTGCTAGTGGATTTAGTATGTCCTTGTTTCTGGACAGTTGGGTAAATGCCAAGGAGTGGAATTGCTGGGTCATAGGGGAGCTCTATGTTTAGTCTTTTGAGGAACTGCCATACTGCTTTCCATAGTGGCTGAACCAGTTTGCACTCCCACCAATGTGTAGTGGTGATCGCTCCTGGCTGCATCCCCTCCAGCATGTGTTGTCTAATTTTTTTCTTTTTCTTTTTTTTTTGTTATTGGTTGTGAGGCTTGAACTCTGGGCCTGGGCACTGTCCCTGAGCTCTTCAGATCAAGGCTACTGTCCTGCCCCTTAAGCCACTTCCAGTTTTCTAGTGGTTAATTGGAGATAAGTGTCTCAGTCTTTAGTGCCTAGGCTGGCTTTGATCCTCTGGTCTCAGCTTCCTGAATAGCTAGAATTACGTATGTGGGCCACCTCACCTGGCTTCTTTATCTATTTTTATGTCAATGCCAATGTGTTTTGATTTCTGTAGATCTATAATATATTTTGAATGTGGTAATGTGGTGCCTCCAGTTTTATTATTTTGGTCAAGATTGTTTAGATTGCACAGAATATTTTGCAGTTCTAAACAGACTTTAGAACATTCATTATCTTTGTATTTTATTTGTTCCATCTTTAATTTCTTTCACCAATGTTCTTTGATTTTTAGTATAACCAGTACTTTGTCAAAGGAATTCTCATTTTATTGAGCTTTCATGGAATATCTATCTGCAGCCATTTCTGGGTACTGTGAGTGGAACTGGTAACATTTTATGTCCTTTCTCTCAAGGAATCCATTCTCTTTTCATAGTAAAGTGTATTTTAAAGTAAAGATATTGTTCTTAATGTACTATGTTATTTCTCTTCTTTTTTTTTTGCCAGTCTTGGGCTTGAGCTCAGGGCGTGAGCACTGTCCTTGGACTTTATTTTATATAGGTTTATTTGTTTCTTTGAAATAGGAAAGGGAAGGGGGGAAACATGATGATTAGGAGGGGGTGGGGGAAGGGAAATGGGGACAAAAACATGAGAAGGGGTATCAATGTGTGAGAATTAATACACCTACTACCTGGGAAATGTAACTGTAACCCCTCTGTACATTACCACAACAATAAAAAATAAAAAAATAAAGTGGAGATGATAAAGAAGAGTGCACAATGTAAGATGCCATACTTGAAAACCTACTATATGTTTAAGAACTAGATTTAAAAAGTATTAAAACATCTTTGGGACAGCCCAGATAAAACTACATGAATTTCTACATTAGGATAACAATGAAATTATCCTTAATATTAAAAAATTAGTAATTTAATTTGGGATTTTCCTAAAATATATTCATTCCTCTGTTTGAGCAACGGGTAGGGGTTACTTCCCTAAACCCCCACAGATGCCAGAATGTACAGGATTTTTATTTAAAACTGCTATTGCATTTGCATGTATCTCTTCCTGGATGTTTCCTCCTGAATACTTTAAATATTGTTTAGTTGGCCTATAACACCCAATACCATGCAGAGAATATATAAATGGTTGTTAGACCTTATCATCTATGGAATAATGACAAGAACAAAGTCTGCATATGTACAATATCCAAATAATTTTACATCAGTATTATAGTATACTTTCAATCTGTGGTTGGATGTAAAAGCTCCAGATGAAAAACCATGTTTTTGTCTTTTTTAGCAAACATAGTTAAGAAAATGCTTATACATGATCCATAGGAGTCAAAGAGTAACAAATGAGTCACAAATTGCATAGTAATTAAAGCAATGGGTAGTTCAAAATTAATAGAAAAAGAACACTGATGTCCAATAGGCTTAAAGTCACTTTTTGTTTCAGCACTGATATTGGAAGGCAACGTGTATCACTATACAATAGATCTATTTTTTTATCCTTCTTTTCGTTTGGTGATACTGGGGCTTTCATTTGTGATAATTAGTACCTTGCACTTGTTAGACAGGTGGTCCACCACTTGAGCTACATCCTTAGCCATTCTTGCTTTCATAATTCTTACGTACGTATGTATTTATTTTTAAATTTTATTTTATTGTGAAGATGATGTACAGAAGGATTACAGTTACATAAGTAAGGTAATGAGTACATTTCTTGTGGGACAGTGTTACTCCCTCCCTGACTCCTCTTCCCCCTCCTCAAGTTGTAAAGTTCATTTCCAAACATAGTGTCTTTTCAGTATTGCTATTCACCCTTTGTCCTTTGTTTCACTATTTTGCTATTCCTCTCCCAAATCAGATAAATGTACATATAACACACAGAGTACTACAATAAAAAACCCTTCTATTAATTACAATAAAATTATATGAAAAAAAAAACAGTGACAACAGAGGCTGATCCAGCAATCCCACTCCTGGGCATTCATCATAATGATCACAAACATGACCACACTAAAGCTACTAGCACAACCATGTTCAGTGCAGTATTATTTACCATAGTAAGATATAGAACTTAGATATGTGACTGTGTGTTGTGAACACTGGGAATGTTGTAATGTTAGGAGCCAAGTGTGTTATGGAGGCTTTGCATTCATCTTTAGGATAGAGAAGAAGGTAGAAGAAAAAGTAGTGTTGATCAGAATGGTAGCAATTCAGGTATTCAGAAGCATGCCTCCTTTTACATTTTGAAGATAGAACCCAGAAATTATACTTATAATACATGTGTGAAATGAGCCAAACTGCCAAAGGTGACCCTAATGTTTTATCCTGAATTGTAGTTGCTACTAATTCAGGAACAGCAGGTATGAAGGAGATAGAAGGAGTTCAGATTTGCTTGTGTTGAATTTTAATGTCAACTGGATATCCAAATGGGTATGCTAAGTGGGACATTGGATGCACTTCAGCATTTTTGGCATTCAGGGGCAATAGCTGAAATGGCAACCAGTTGGCTTTTTATATCCATGTGATCAGCCTCCATTATCCAGCCAACTGCAGATGAAAATTATTTGGGAAGAAACACTGTGTTTGTACTGAACATTGAGAGGCTTTCTGCCTTGTCATAATTGCTTAACTGTTATAACAATTATTCATGTAGCATTTATATTCAGATTGAATCATATGAAGTATTATACACAATTAAAAGTATACAGGAGAATGTATGCATATTACATGCAAATGCTATCTTAGTTTTTATAGGACTTGGACCTTTGCAAGTTTTGACATTTGCAGGTGTTTTAGAAGCAATTCTCTGTAGGTACCAAGGAAGCACAGGATATATTAGATGTTATTGGCATATCGATAGGTTTTAGGCATCCAAACAGGATGAAATCTGCAAAGAATGAGACAGATAAAGAAAAAGGATCAAGAAGTAAATCAGCTATGGGATACTTCTACATTAAGAAATTAATAAGAGGGGCCGGGAGTTTGGCCTAGTGGTTAAAGTGCTTGCCTAGCATGCATGAAGACCCGGGTTCGATTCCTTGGTACCACATACATAGAAAAAAGCCGGAAGTGGTGCTAAGGCTCAAGTGGTAGAGCTCTAGCCTTGAGAAAGTCCAAGGACAGTGCTCAGGCCCTGAGCTCAAGCCCAGGACTGGCAAAAAAAAAATTAAAAAAAAAAGAAATTAATAAGAGAAACTTGTACAAGAAATAAAAGAGCAAAACAGATAAATTTGAGGATCCTAGAAATGAATCCTGAGTATCAGTTTCTGAGTCTGCTTCCATCAAGTTGATAAAGATCAATTAGTTCAAGTTAATTTTTCAGGTCAGTCATTTACCAAGAAGAATAACTAGAGATGATTGCCTTCAAATTAGTCATTATACATTTCTCCTTCTTTTTACTTTTCTGAGAGTAAAAGGAAGGGGAATATGATACTTACCACAGGCCAGTTTTGAAACAAGATATTCAAAATTTGTGTAAATCTCCATACACATGATTCAGATCCCATCTACAATGGTGCGAAATTTTGACATGAGAGTTGCTTGGACATTCCACTAGATTTCCTTAACATGTATCTACGATTTGCCAGGGTTGCAGAAGAAGATGGATTACATTGTCACCACAGGCAGAACTGAGAAAGGTGAGGTCAGGATGTTGGGATCTCATGTATGTGGATCTGGAGATCAGAGATGGAAATTGTTGTAGGTGAGGATTGCACAGAACCAAAGGATGCAGATGCAGAAGGAGTAGACATCCTTAATTCTGCCTCCAGTGCTTTTTACATCCAGGTTTTATTAATTCAACTTAATAATTCATTTTCAGCTTCGAGGCAAGCTCAGTTCCAACTGCCCCTGCTGTAGACCTCTGAGTTGTGTGAGAAGCAGAGAAAACTCTATTAGACAGCCAAATACCTTGCAAAGTTGTCTTTTGAACAAACTTCTCAATGGTAGAAGTGAATAAATGAAGTGAAGAAGAGAAAGAAAAATGTTTCAAGATACAGTAGCTTTCCTAAAACATTATAAAAATATATTTATCATCTTGTACACTCAAGTATCATTCTGTAGAATGATACTTACTTTCATAAATATGCAAAGTACTAAATGGCTTCCAAAGAGAAAATTGATTTTTTTCACAAGGCATATATAACTTTTGTAATCTGAGCATTACATCTTACCGCAAATGAGGTTGGGAAAATGGAAAAAAAAAAACCTAGGAAACTTTATTTCAAGTTGAAGCAATTCCCATTGCTCAAGTCAACTAAGCCTAAGAGACATCTGAGTTTCAACTACCCAGATCAACTTGCTTGTCCTTACTAGACACCAGGGCATTTAAAAGAGAATCAGGAATGCTCATGTACAGTGGTGGGTATTAATCATGCCTATTAGAACTTAAAAACAGGACCCGGACTGTGGCGTAGTGGGAAGAGTGCTTGCCTAGTGGGTTCAATTCCTTAGTACCACATACACAGGAAAAGCTAGAGGTGCTAGTGTGGATGAAGTGGTAGAGCTCTAGCTTTGAGAAAGCCCAAGGACAGTGCCCAGGCCCTGAGTTCAAGCCCCAGGACTGGCCAAAAAAAAAAAAAAAGAACTTAAAAACAGAATTCAAGGGCTTGGAGTTTGGCCTAGTGGTAGAGTGTTTGCCTAGCATGCATGAAGACCCAGGTTTGATTCCTCAGTACCACATACATAGGGGAAAAAAAGGCAGAAGTGGTGCTGTGGCTCAAGTGGTAGAGATCTAGACTTAAGAAAGCCCAAGGACAGTGCTCAGGCCCTGAGCAAAAGCCCAGGACTGGCAAAACAAAACAAAACAAAAAACAGAATTCAAAATAATCAAAGTGATTTGCAAATAACTACCTGCCAGATAATAAATGTTCAACATTTTTAAAGGAAGAAAGCAAAATGTGGAACTCAAAAAGTGGAAAAAACCCTGGGGACTGTTTTCTTGGAATTTTTCTGTCTAGTGGATAAGAAAAAAAACCTCTAAATATAGTGAAGTAAAAAGCATGTAACCATAGTGAAGTAAAAAGCATGTAACCCTTTGCTGAGAAAAATAAAACAACTACTACAGACACAAATAATCAAGTTTTATAGACATTTAAGATGGAGAAACTCAAGAGTTTGAAGGAAAACATGATGCAAGAAAAGATCCACCTGGGAACCGAAAACCTGAAAAAAGTAGACAATAAATGAAAAGGTCACTGGATGAAATACAACTAAGTGACCTGTTGGAAGAAAAGTTGAATGATATAGGAATATGAGTGTGTGTGTGTGTGTGTGTGTGTGTGTGTGTGTGTGTATACAACTGGTAATGAAATACAAAGAAAGATATATAAGTAAATAAAGCCTTAACATCTCATGCAACAACATTAAAAAGGCTAAAATATATCAATGAAGTCTCAGAAGAAAAAGAAAGACGGGAAGCTTAAGCTATTTGATTAAGAAAAACATGTGTACCAAATATTACTTTGAGTAACTAATAAAACAGAAAAACTTTAAGTGACTAGAAGAATGTTTCAGATGATAGAGTACCTGCTTACCTAACAAGAGTCTCTGAGTTCCAACCCACATACCATCAAAAAAAGGAAGAAAGAACAAGAATGGAAGGAAGGGAAGATGGAATGAAAGAAATAAGGGAATGCTTTAATCTTAAAATTTGTTGAAAATTATAAACTGACAGCTTTAGTGAACACATTGAATAAGTACAAGTATAATTTAAGTACAAGCCCTTAAAATGACTGAAAATCAGGAATACAGATCAAAAAGAAAACTAAACAATGCTCATATTAAAAACAGAAACACAGGCAATAGTGTAGACATTGCATAAGAAACAGTACAAGCCTCAGGACAATAGAATGATGTTTTTAAATTTCAAAAGAAAAATTTGTTCAGTCTAGATTATTGTTTCTAGGAAGAAGATTTGCTGTTTAAAAATAAGGGTGGAGTAAAAGCACATTAAAACAAACAAATGCACAGAAAAATTTGTAATGAGAAAAACTGCTTGAAAAAATATTTCTCAGGCAGGTGTATATGCAAAGAAAAGTATTATGATGATTGGTCAGGGAATATATGTTGTATGGATTAAGGCAAGAAGATGGCATGAAAGACACAGAATGATTTTGGAAGTATCAATATATTATCTTGATGGCTTTGCAGGATTGTTGGAATTGAAATCCTAGAGAGAATAAGGAGTAAAATAGACTTGTCAGAAAACTAACTATAAGAAACGAAGACTATGAAAGGATTTATATTAACAATGAATGGATTTGTTATTAGCAATGGTGAGGTTGAGTGCAAGAATCCTGGGAGTAGAATGTTTGGAGAATGATATAAAATAGAGAGATGAGTCTTGAAGGCTGTAATTTAGGCTGTCACAGGAGAAGAGGCCTTATGCACCTGTTTCCAGCTACATGACTTCTGTTATTCTCCCACGCACTGCTTTCTGGCCATGGTTTTCTACTTCACTTCTACATCCTGTCTCAGCCTCAAGGTCATTGGTGGAACATTTTCCAATTCTGTCATCCTTGTAACTATTTTTCAATGAATGATGGCTTGATAAAAAAAATATATGTATGAACTGAATTTATACCATTAGTTTCACTGAAGTACTGTTAAAATATTTCCTGAGAGAAGACAGAAATGGAGGCCGCCTTTAAGAGAGCTTTGGGGGCAATTATAGTTCCAGTTAGACCCACAGGCTGTTATCCCAGTAAACCTGTGCTCAATCATTTTGAACATTATGTCACCAGTGACATGATTGTCATTTTTTTTAAGTGGTACAGAGTGACTTCTCTCCAAGTGCAGGTCACTGTGACTTTTCATATGAGAAATTAACAGATCTCTAATGTTGACCACACCAGGAGAATTCTGGTATCATGTATATCTCTGTCTTATGTGACTGACAATTTCAATTTTTATAACAATTACCCCAGACCTCTTAGGATTTACATGCATTTTTTTTCCTTTGGTGGAATAACAAAAAGTACAGCAGGATTTTTTTTATGATAAAATGAGAAGAGAGCAGAATTTAGCCCAGATTATGAATGTTCAATTAATAGAGTTAATAGATTTCCTAAAATTTTGAATGCTTCTAATGTTTTTAATCTATCAATATAGAGCAATACAAGGGTTACCTTACCTCACTCTAATTCAGGCTAATTGAGCAGAGGAGTCTCTAAGAAACACCTGTGAAGAAGGCTTCTATTAGATGAGGAACTAAATCCAAACTAGTTCTCTCCCAGAGCTAACAAGTACCTTGTAGTTTGGGCCCTTCGGATTTAAACCTAGCACTTTTTTTTTTGCCAGTTTAGGGCCTTGAACTCAGGGCCTGGGCATTGTCCTTGGGCTTTCTCAAGGCTATCACTCTTCTACTTGAGTCACAGCACCATTTCTGTCTTTTCCTAAGTATGGAGTACCAAGGAATTGAACCTGGGTCTTCATGAATGCTAGGTAAGCACTCTGCCACTAGGCCAAACTCTCAGCCTTGGGTTATTTTTTTCTTTTTTTTCTAGTCCTATAAAGTCATGAGATTAAAGAGATACTGACTGTTACCCTAGACATTGTGTTGACTGGTTCAATTCTATAGAATATGACTACAAGGCACCAGAAGTTCAGATCTGGAGTCTCTAGCTCGGAATATGCTGAATTCTCATGGCAGCCAGTTCTGTAATAGGAGGTCAGAGTTCTACAGTAGGGAAACACTTCGGGGTGTGTAGAAACATACCTCTCAACAAATGTGTTAATTTCATTGCAAGAAAGCCTCTGAAATGACTGTGTTAGGGCAGAGAATCTCTTCTGTCATTTACAGCAGTAGGAAAATCAGAATAAATGAATTATATGTGTTTTCAATAAAAATGTTAATGTCTCTTAGGTGTGAACAAAGGACACTGCCTTTCAATAAGGAGTTAATGCCACAGAAATTAGACGGGGTGTGTGCAGAGTTGAAAGAGAGGGAAAAGAGAGAGGAAGAGATACTCAGAGAGACTAGAAAGAATGTGAAGATGTCTTGTACTTTAGAGGAATTTAATCTATGCAAAATGAGATTAAATCAAACTGTTGTAGACCGACAGTCACAGGCAAAGCTGTACCCCTCCCTCCAGGTGTAAAATGTGGTTTCAGGTCTTTCTGTCACGTAGAGAATCACATGGTTCCCTGGAAATTCTCTCAGTGATAATTAAAGAAACTTCAAAAATAAATCTTTTTTTCCCCCAATTACATAAAGTGCAGGTAGGTTTTAAACCAGAGCAGTATCATTTTAACACAGAGAGAATTGTTCACACCTATCAGAAATATGTCATTTTGTATTTCAAGACTACCACAAAGAAGATAAATAAGTTAGCACGAAGACTTGTCTGTATAAGATTTTGACTAGATCACTGTTTTTAAGCTTAGCTATTAGTATCATTTAAGGTATATTTGGTATGCACAGGTATCATATTAAAACTATTACATTCAGTATCTTTTTAAATTTGTAGAAGTAGTAATTATCACTATTTCATAGTAAGTTGAGGCTCAGATAAGTCTTTTGGCAAAAGTCAGAGGGCTAATGGGAAGAGGTTGAGTTGGGAACTCAAGCATTGTGAGGTAGAAGAGAATAAATTCAGAGTAAATGGCATTGTCAAAGAGACTGATTCTGTTTCTTCACCCAAAGGCCAGGAATAAGTAATCATAGTGCTTACTATTTTAAGATCATTTAGATATAGCAGATGTCCTAGCTTTAACCTGGAGTTTCAGTGAAATGCCAACATTATTTCTAGGAAGGGCAACCGTGGTTTTATGTAAGTGACAGATCTGAATGACCAGACAGTAGAAGGAGTAAGATAGGTGAATCTTCTTACCCGGATTTTCTGGGGCCTTTATTCATCCTCTTTTATACTTTGTGTTTCTAAGACAGTGTTTTTCTAAGCCAACTGCAAAATTGTTCTCCTTTACAAAATCCAACAAATATGACCTTCTTATCTCTTTTCTATCCCATACTCTGTAATTCTCAAGGCCACCCATACAGTATTTACATGTGTTCCTAAATAAAGACAAGTTGTTTACCATCTCATAGCAATTTCCTACTGAAAGCCTGGTTCTAAAGTAAATCTAATCATCAACATTGTTATTATTTTGCCATTTTCTAAACCAAATGTGATGCTTATTCTTAGAAAGTGACTAACAGGCTCATCCAGTGGTCACTTGAACTTGATCATTCTAATTGCTCCTAAATCAATTCAGTGACTAAAGAAAGCCCTCACCAGGGATGCCTGCAGAGGAAATGAGGAAAAGAGAAGGAGCCCCTGGTCATTAGTCCTCTGTCCTGCTCCAGGTCAGGCCGCTGTCGTGGCCTTGAATGTCAGGGCTTCAAGAAATAACATTATCAACAACAACAATCACAACAACAAAATCTCCCTGAGGAATTATATCTAAATGTCAGGTTTGCATTTGTGCAGAAAATAGATTGTTTCTGCAAACATGGCCTTGTGTGTGTGTGTGTTCCTGCTTGTATAGGTTAGAAAGCAAAAATCAACCCAGTTGGTGGGATTTATTATATGGCTATCTAAGAATATGAAAGAGAGAGAGAGAGAGACAGAGACAGAGACAGAGAGACAGAGACAGACAGAGACAAAGACCAACAGCTGAAGCTGAAAATCAGGACCTCACAATTTTGTTTGGTTTTTTCACTCAAGGTAGGTGCTCTGTGACTTGAGCCATAGCGCCACTTCCATATTTTTGATGATTAATTGGAGATAATGGTCCCCGATTTGTCTGCATGGGCTGGTTTCAAATTACAATTCTTAGATCTCAGCCTCTTGGGTATTTAGGATGACAGGACTGAGCCTGGCTCATTCGAAGTATGTCATGAACTTACAGATCATTAACCACCACATAGCATTGTATATAAACCAGATCACCACTCTGCAACATCTGCCAGATGTTGGCTTCATCTGGAGGCATATTACATTAAAATTTTTTTATCGGGCCGGGAGTTTGGCCTAGTGGTAGAGTGCTTGCCTAGCATGCACGAAGACCCGGGTTAGATTCCTTGGTACCCATACTTAGAAAAAGCCAGAAGTGGTGCTGAGGCTCAAGTGGTAGAGCTCTAGCCTTGAGAAAAACCAAGGACAGTGCTCAGGCCCTGAGCTTAAGCCCAGGACTGGCAAAAAAAAATTATCACTTATAACTTTTCCAAAGACAAATAATTCTCATGCCTTTCTGATAGGTCTCTGAGATGGGTCACTGTGTCACACACTGCAAGAGAATGACACCATTCCCTTGCATATACCCTCACCCTGTAATATGCATTGTTTCTGGACAATATGCAATGGATGGCTAAGACATAAGTGAAGTGTCACTCCTGTGGGCTTCATTTATAATGTGGTAAAAACCACTCCTGTGAATATGCCATGCTCTCTACAGCCCCTTCTTGGCACACCACAGTGAGATAGTTTCTGATAGTCTCTGATGGATCCGAATGCAATCTGTCTGTGTTCAACTGCTAGTAAGAAAATGGGAGCCCTCGGCATGCAATCATAGGATATACCTTTCCAAAGAACTTGAATGATCTTGGAAAATGATCCCACCCTCAGTTTAGATTGCTGCGTGATGTTACCACAGCACATTCAGATCCAAAGCAAAGGGCCCAGCTAGAGACTCAGATCCAAAGCAAAGGGCCCAGCTAGAGACCCAGATCTCACATTAGTTGGTTTCCTAGTGTTGTTATGCATAGGTAGTGTGGTAACATTTTACAAAATAATAGAAAATGAATGCAGATGTCATAGTCTACCTAACCTATTCAACATCCAGTTTAGAAAGACTGGGTTTAAAAAAGAAAAAAGATTGTGGATTGGAAGATGGCGCTGAGACAATAGGGACACTGCCTAGCTCTCTCCCACAAAAAGAGAGAACCAGGGAATCTCATGAGCCAACTACCTTAAGAAATCCACAACAACAAACTCAAGAAGCAACAGAGAAGGACTCAAACCGGAAAAGAAATCCAGATAAAGTTTACATCCAACTTTCTCAAAGAATTCAAAATGCGAGGACTCCTCCCCTTGCCACCGGCTACAAGCCAGGAAAAGTGGCTGCAACTGACGGCGCCAGGCTGGGCAGCCCCGACCGGCAGAAACCAGCATAGACCAGGCCTGCAAGCAGCAGAAGCCAGATGCAGGAACCATCTGGAGACTGACAGGCGGGCGGGCGCTAAGACCCAGCACCCCACCAAAGGGGACAGAGGTGTCCCAGCTCACCCACCCAAAAGGTTCCTCTCTCAGGCCCCTGGGTCTGTAGAGTGGGGGATGATGAGACCCTGCCTTACAACAGCGGATGGAGTGTGCAGGAGTCTAAAAGCCAGCATCTGTCCCACTCAAATCTTGAGCTGGGTACCCTCCCACTGGGAATCCCCAGCAAGACAGCACCAAGGCCCCCCCCCCCCCACAGTCACAGACTCTCTGAAAAAGCAGCGGAAACACAGCAGGGAACTGAAGGGCAGACCAGTAGCCAAGCTCACCTTCTGAGAGTCAGAAAGGCGCGGCTCCGCCCTTGGAGCCCACGTCCTCGGCTGGGCCCTGCCCCTGGGAACAGAGCAGAAACTAGCTGGTCCAGCTGAGAGGCCCTGGAAACGCCCAAACTCCAGACGCTTGGCCAGGGGCCGCCCCTGGAAGCAGTGAAGGAAAACCAACCATCCGCCCAGTGCACTGAGACTGAAGCTTGCAGGTCCATCCCATGGCCCACTGTGAGGCCACTGGTTGGGCTGAGAGCTAGTCGTGCAGCATCACACAGCCTCTGGGAACAAGCCGAACACCTGCCAAAACTGCAAACTCTGACCTAGTCAGCAGAGGAATCAATTTGGTCAAGAACCATAGGTATACACAGATTCCGAGAACCACCGGTTCCAATCCAAGTAAGGACCACCACCTACCGAGGACAGAATGAACTACAACAACAGTTCTTGATGCCTAGGAGAGCACAAAGACAAATTATGACATACATAAATAATCAAAGTCCCACACAAAGCCCAAAAGGAAACAAGAGTGAACGGACAAGAGAGATGTCAGCATCCCAAGAAATGACACCTGAAGAGATACAAAATATGACTCAAATCAAGGAGATGATTGTGGAAATGACTAACCAATTTAAGGCTGAATTCCACAAACAAAAGCAAGAAATTTCCAAGGAACTCTTCAAATTCAAAAGAGAAGTGGAAGAAGAGTTCAATATCCTCTCAGCAGACATGATCAGCTCAGTGTCCACACTTCAAGCAAAAATGGAGGCATTAAGCAGCAGATTGACTGAGATGGAGAATAGAACATCAGGAATGGAAGAGCTGGAACAGAGAAATCACCACCTTGGAAAGATTAGTCAGAATCCACCAAAGAGGATTCACCAGGACCTGGCAGATGCAGCAAAGAAGTCTAATCTTCATATAATAGGGATTGATGAGGGTACAAAATTTCAAGACAAAGGAATGCAACCCTTATTCACCAACCTCAAAAGGGAAAATACTCACATTATTGAAGTTTTCAGGACTCCAAACAGGCAAGATCCTAGAAGAAACTCATCTAGACATATCATAGTAAAGACACTAGACCTGAATACCAAGGAATTGATCTTAAATGTGGCAAAAACAAACAAAGAGCTATACTACAATGGGGAAAAAAATCGAATTACAGCAGATCTCTCCACGCAAACCCTAAATACAAGAAAAGCTTGGAAAAACATCATTGATGTCCTGAAGACCAACAACTGCCAACCCAGACTGATATATCCAGCAAAACTAGCATTTACATTTGAGGGAGAAACAAGAATATTTCACTCCAAAGAGAAACTTTATGAATACATGCACACCAAACCAGCATTACAAAAAATATTAATTAATCAAGAACAAATTGTAGAACATCAAGGACCCCCTCAAGAAGCAAATATCTATAGTTCACTAAACACAAAAGGGGGAAAAAAGAGAGAGAGAAAGAAACTTAGACGTAGAAATAAATAATGACAATGGACACTGACCACTTCTCCATAATTTCCCTAAATGTGAATGGTCTGAACAATCCAATCAAAAACACAGAGCAGCAGACTGGATTAAGAAACACCACCCATCCATATGTTGCCTCCAAGAGACCCATCTCACCGCCAAAGACAGAAACAAATTCCAAGTGAAAGGATGGAAATGAATTTTCCACTCCAATGCACCATGCAAAAAAGCATAAAATATTAGCCAACAGAATCCAGAAACAAATTTAAAAAATCATACACTATGATCAAGTAGGCTTCATCCCACAGATGCAAGGCTGGTTTAACATTCGCAAATCAATCAATGTAATACATACATCAATAGAGCTAAGGATGAGAATCATATGATAATTTCTCTAGATGCAGAGAAGGCATTTGACAAAATACAACATCTATTCATGTTGAAAGCACTAGAAAAAATAGGAATAAGAGGTACATTCCTCAAAATAGTTAAAGCCATGAAAACCCTACAGCCAGTATTATACTACATGGTGAAAGACTGGAACCATTCACCTTAAAATCA
The DNA here is from genome assembly GCF_031878675.1 of Megascapheus bottae. Lineage (NCBI taxonomy): Eukaryota > Metazoa > Chordata > Mammalia > Rodentia > Geomyidae > Megascapheus > Megascapheus bottae. The sequence continues at coordinate 45,892,140 of NC_143522.1, read as the reverse complement.
GGAACTAGACAGGGATGCCCACTCTCTCCACTTCTCTTCAATATGGTGCTGGAAACCTTAGCCAGAGCAATAAGGCAAGAAAAGGACATCAAAGGGATCCACATAGGGAAAAAAGAAATTAAACTATCCCTATTCGCAGATGACATGATCCTCTACTTGAGTGACCCAACAAACTCCACTCCCAAGCTTCTAGAATTAATAAACTACTTTAGCAAAGTGGCAGGATACAAAATTAACCTTCAGAAGTCAGTAGCCTTCTTGTACACCAACAATACACAAACAGAAGGCCAAATCAAGAAAATGATCCCATTCGCAATAGCCCCCAAAAGAATAAAATACTTAGGAATATACTTAACCAAAGATGTAAAGGAATTATTCAATGAAAACTATAAAAGCCTAACGAAAGAATTTAAAGAGGACACTAGGAAATGGAAAGACATCCCATGCTCATGGCAAGGAAGAACCAACATAGTGAAAATGGCTATACTGACAAAATTGATATACAAATTTAATGAAATCCCCATCAAAATCCCAAAGACATTCTTCATTGAAATAGAAGATATAATCCAAAGATTCATATGGAATAAGAAAAGAGGTAGAATAGCCAAAACAATTCTAGGCAAAAAGAGCAATGCTAGTGGTATTACAATACCAGACTTCAAACTCTATTATAGAGCCATAATAACAAAAACCACTTGGTATTGGCACAAAAACAGACCAGAAGATCAGTGGAACAGAATAGAAGACCCAGAAATAGAACCACATACCTATAGGCAACTTGTATTTGACAAAGGAGCCAAAGATATACAGTGCTATTCAATTATTGGTGCTGGCAAAACTGGGCAGCCACATGCAGAAAACTAATAATTGACCGTAGCCTGTAGCCATGCACAAGCATTAACTCAAAGTGGATCAAAGACCTCAACGTCAGATCAGAAACCGTGAAACTGCTACATGATAAAGTAGGAGAGACACTGGAACTCATAGGCACTGGCAACAGATTCCTGAACAGAATCCCAGGGTCACAACAGATTGGAGGGAGACTTGATAAATGTGACTACCTAAAAATAAAAAATTTCTGTACAGATAAAAACATAGTCGTAAAAGTAGAGAGAAAGCCAACCAACTGGGAAAAGATATTCACCAACAATACATCTGACAAATGCTTAATATCCAGTATCTTCAGGGAACTCAAGAAACTAATCCCCTCCAAACCCAATAAACCATTCACTAAATGGGCAAGGGAACTAAAGAAAGACTTATCAGAAAAAGAGATTAAAATGGCAGAAAAGCATAAGAGAAAATGTTCATCATCTATGGTCATAAAAAAAAATGCAAATAAAAACAACCCTAAGATACCACCTTACCCCAACAAGAATGGCCAAGATTTTGAACTCAGGCAATGACTGTTGTTGGCAGGGTTGTGGAGAAAAAGGAACCCTACTACACTGCTGATGGGAATGTAAACTAGTTCAGCCACTCTAGAAAGCAGTGTGGAGGTTTCTTAAAGAACTGAAAATAGACCTTTCCCACGATCCCACCATACCACTTCTGGGCATCTATCCTGAACAGCATGACCCCAGGATATTATAAAGACACCTGCTCAGCTATGTTCATCTCTGCACTATTCACAATAGCCAGGCGATGGAAACAACCCAGATGCTCTACTGCAGATGATTAGATACAGAAAATGTGGTATATATATACAATGGAATTCTATATAGCCAACAGACAAGATAAAATAATAGCATTCACAGGGAAGTGGATGAGTCTAGAGCGAATCATGCTGAGTGAGACAAGTCAAGACCTAAGGAACAAAAGGCACATGGTATCCTTAATATGTGGTTATTAAATCCAAAGACTACAAGAGCGAGGACTCAATAACTACATACCCAAAGCTATGGACATGGTAATGGAAATAACATAACTATATAGACATAAAAACCTACGACTCTATAGACATAATGTTTTATTTCATAAATTAATATGTTTCTATGCCATACAAACCCTTAGCCTAATTTTGATTAAGTTCTAAAAACTAAGTCCCAGTGATTATATATAGAGATTCCCTTCTTGAACACTTGTTTGTTAAAATTGTCATTTAAAATATGATGTAAAAATCAACATTAGTTTAAAAAATTAAAAAAGAAATTGAAGCCAAAAAAACCCAGATTGTGGAACATTAATGTAATTTAAAATTGTTCCCACTATTCTAATAGCTCACTCTACTACATCAAGTAAATAGACTTTGCCCCACCCTCTCACCATTTACTGAGATTAGATTCAAATTCTTTCTCTTTCATTTTGTCACTTAAGCCATTCCTCCAGTCCTTTGTGTTTTTACATTATTTTATTTATTTTGTCTGGTAATTGGGTTTGAACTCAGGGCCTTGCTCTGTCATCTTTCTTGCTCACTACCAAACTGAGCCACATCTCCCGTCTGGCATTTTACTGGTTAATTGGAGTCTTACAGACTTGTCTTCTGAGACTGACTTAGATTCACAGTCCTCCAAGTCTCAGCTTTTGAGTAATTAGGATTATGGATGAGAGCCTCTGTGCTGGACCCATACACTTTAAATCATATCTAAATGACAATCGTTTAGAGACCTCAGCTGCTCTCAAACATTGTAATCAAAAAATGTAAAGGTATTTTCATGAGGCTGTTGCTATTTTTCTTGAGTAATGATGGATGATCTAATCAGAAGAGGCATCCTATTGGTAAAAGAATAAAGTAGGAAGAGGGGAAAACAAGATGAGGGGAGGGCGTGGGGGGAGGGAAATGGGGACAAAAACTCGAAAAAGGGTAGCAATGTTTGTGAAGTAATGCACTTTCGGTCTGGTGAACATAATGTAACCCTTCTATTAGTTACAATAAAATATATTTAAAAAAGAAGAAAGTCCATATAGTATGAAGCTAATTGAAAGGACCTCCAGGATATTGAAGCAAAAGCCATATAATGAATGATTGTTGTCCTTAATGTACTATGTTATCTCTCATCTCTTTTGCTGTCCCTTGGTTATCTCATATTGTTACAGTATCTTACTTTGTTATCTGATATATTGGATATATTTGTATTTGGTTACTTGAAATTGGATAGGGAAGGGGGGAAAACCAAGCGGGGTCGGGGGGAGGGTAATGGGCCAAAACATGGGAAAGGGTATCAATGTATGTGAATTAATGCACCTTCTATCTGGCAAATATCATGTAACCCTTTTATTAATTACAATAAAAATATTTAAAAAAAAAAGAAGAAAGTAGGGGCTGTGGTATTACTTCTGGAGAAATCCCAGAGCATCAGTTTTAATGCAAAGATGTCTTTGATTAGATGTTAATTTCATTGTTTTAAAAAATAACTACTCACATTTGTAAATTAAAAAAAAAACTCTAGGTAATCTTGTTAAGCCATACAAGATCATACACTAAGTGATCAAATTTTTTCATCACTGATTTTTAACCCACTCCATAGGAAAGGTGTGTTACATTCGCATGCTCACTCATCATATAGGTAGATCTTTACTGTTATCAACATGACTGATATGGAGCAAACATAGCAGCACAGGACCCTGTTTCTTATTTTGTGAATATCACTATATGTCTTAGAGACATTTCTTTTCCACAATTTGTCTTAAATAACTTCATAATATTGGAAGTGTATATATACCTATATGGCAATACAATATGATACCAATTGTGTGTCATATCCCCTTAAATGTGTTAACTCCTATCAGCCCTACGAAACAGGTAGTTCCTTAGCACTGATCTGTAGGTGAGCACACAGTCACAGAGGGCTTGAGGAGCTTGTTCAGAGTCACAGATCTAGATAGTGTTGGCAATACCGGATGCTAATCCAGCCAGCAAAGCCCAGGGCTTCTACACGTGTAATTGTGTTCATACTTTAGTGCAACCAGTGTGTGTGTGTGTGTGTGTGTGTGTGCAAACTATTCTTAACCACACAGGGAATTTTTTTTGGTTCATTTGAAGTTAGTACATATGTGAGTGTGTGAGTCTTTCCAAAGGATAATTTCCTTAAGATCAGATTTTTTTAATTGGTAGAGTTCTTCAGTTTTTCATAAATACCATGGAACAAATTGCTTTCCAAAGATGTTGTGACAGTGTTACAGTTGCTGCCAGTATGTGATAGTTCTGTTTTTCTCACAACTTTGCCAACACTGTATACTATCAAATATTGCCAGTTGGCAGCTAAAAAAATGCTAGCTTTATTTTGCTTTCATTTATATTTATTTGTGAAAAGAGTTGGGAATTTTTCCATGTGCTTATAAGCCATATGTGTTTATACATTCTATGATATACCTATTATATATTCTAAAGGTTTTGAGCTGTTTTTTGCCAGGCTTGGAGCTTGAACTCAGAGCCTAAACACTGTCCTTGGGCTTCTCAAGGGTAGAGCTCTACCACTTGAGCCACAGCACCACTATATATGTGGTACCAAGGAATCAAACCCGTGTGGTTCTTTGTGCATGCTAGGCAAGCACTCTACCACTAGGCCAAACTTCCAGCCTGTTTTTTTTTTTTTTAATCCTGGGGCTTGAAATCTAGGCCTGGGTGCTTTCTCCGGGCTTCTTTTGATCAAGGTTAGCACTCTACCACTTGAGCTGCAGTCGCATTTCCAGCTTTGTTTTTTTTCTGAGTAGTTTATTGGAGATAATAGTCTCATGGACTTTATTACCCAGGCAGAAACTGCAGTCCTCAGATCTTAACCTCCTGAGTAGCTAGGATTACAGGCATGAGCCACCGCACCTAGCTTAAAACAATTATTTTTTTTCCTCCTAACTAATTAAACAATGTTGACAAAAAATCTTTTTCAAACTTCATTATTTAGTGGGTAATCTGTTGCTATTTAACCATTAAAAGTGTTGTTTATAGGCTTATAATAATAAATATCATTGATGGACTACGCATCATCAGATAGCATCCTCCAGAGTCCCAGGAATTTTTTATGTTACTAAATGATAATTTTCTTGACTGAAGTAGTGTTCATTTCGGCCTTTAATTCTTGTGAAGGTGAAATAAGAGTAAGCACTTACCATAACTCACTTCTCTTATTGGTTTCCACAGACCATGCTTTCATTTCGGAAGGAACCCTGCTTTCTTCTTTATGGTGTATTGATCTTTAAGTATGCTACTCCATTGTATTTAGAAATTTTTTTACTACCATTGATTACAAATCATAGGCTTAATCCTTCTTAGTGGCTCTCTTTGTTAAATTACTCTGCTTTTCAAAGAAAAAGAAATTACAGACTGTATCTCCTTTGTTATGTTCTGGAACATTATGAGATACCATGGCAATACTTATTCTACCTGTAGACATGTCCAACTTTTATTTTTAGAACGATTTAGAATTGTTAGAGATGATCCCTTATAAGAATCATCTCACAATGTGATGAGACTCTTACATATAATTGGATATTATTAGCTGTCTTTGGTCAACTGGAGTACTATTTTTTCTAAAGTATCGTCTATTTTATTCAGATATTTCACACTAACACAAAAAGCTTTGCAATATTTTGTTACTTATTCTTTCACTTATTCAGTCTAATTAGAGATTTACTTCTAAGTTTTAAATTTTTTTGACAATTTATCTTATTTGATGTGTTTTTTTCCCACTTGCTCACTAGCTCTTCTTGTTTTGTTTATTTATCCAAAAGTTAATTGAAATTATTTCTATCTTTATTGTGTTTCTTTGTGAGATTATTTCACATGAATTTTTCTCTGCACTCAATCTTTACTACATTATTAACTTTGCTCAATATTTTTTTTTCAACTAACAAAAACCTTTCTATAGAAGATTGAACTATACCATAGTCCAGCATACTATCAGCTTTTCTTGTTTCTCTATTTTATTCTCTATTTTATTTTCATTTGGGTTTTCCTGAAGTATATTCATACATTCAAATATTAAGTTTCTTTTTTGCTCAAGGCTAGTGCTCTCCCCCTTGGACCACAGCTCCTCTGGCTGGCTGTTTTGGTAGTGAACTGGAGCTAAGAGTCTCACTGACTTTCCTGCTTGGGCTGACTTCAAACCTAGATCCTCAAATCTCAGCCTTCTGAGTAGCTTGGTTTACAGGCATGAGCCACTAGTACCCAGCTTAGCCACCTTTCTTTCTTTCTTTCTTTCTTTCTTTCTTTCTTTCTTTCTTTCTTTCTTTCTTTCTTTCTTGCTTGCTTGCTTGCTTGCTTGCTTTCCTCCCTCCCTCCCTCCCTCCCTCCCTCCCTCCCTCACTCCCTCCCTCCCTTCCTTCTTTTCTGGGCCTGGGCACTGTTCCTGAGTTCTTCAGCTCAAGACTCCACCACATGAGCCATAGTGCCACTTCCTACTTTCTGGTGGTTAGTTGAAGATACTTGTCTCATGGACTTTCATGCTAGGACTGCCTTTGAACCATGGTCCTCAGATTTCAGTCTCCTGAGTAGCTAGAATTACAGGATGAGCCTTTGGCAGCCAGCTCCTTTCTTTCTTTTAAAGTATACTCCACTGTCTTCTTATTTACTTTTTTTGGGGGGACAGTACTGGGGCTTGACCTCAGGACCTTGGTGCTATACATTAGCTCATCTATCACCTGAGCTTAATTTTAGGATTTTAGGGTTAGTTAATTGTAAATAAAAATCTCATGGACTTTCCTTCCCAGGCTGACCTTGAACCACAATCTTCAGGTCTCAGCATCTTGAGTTGGTAGTTTAAAGACCAGAGACACTGGCATCTGGCACTTATTTACTCTTTAAGTCTTTGATTTTTCTTTTTAATAGCATCTCATCACACATAGCAATACATATATTATAGAATATTAGAAAATAACTATCAGCCAAAACAGAAGTAAAAGATCAAAGTCTGAAGCCTCAAGATCACAGCTACAATACAACTAAGAGAACACAGAAAATATCTTTCGATATTTTCTATGTCCTCCAAATACACACACACACACACACACACACACACACACACACACACACACAACGTGCTTGTCATCAAACATGCAATTGTCTCTATTAATATTCCAGCAGCCTGTTATGTGTTTCTAATTTGTCAGCTTGCTCTTTTGCCTGGTGGCAGTGTACTCTCAAACCTCAGGGGAGTAATTTTACCTATTACTTATCTCATTGATTATTTTATATTGCTTTTCCACCAGGGCATGTGTGCCCTACTGATTTGCAGATTTAGTGTTTTTCTTCTGCGTACTGGAGTTACTGTGAAACACTACTAGCACTGCTACTGTGCTGCTGCTCTACTACTACTACTAATAATAATTCAATGACTTTCAGGCTTCAGGTATTGTCTGAAAGTAATCTTTATTCTATGTATGTGGTGCGGAGGAATCAAACCCAGGTCTTCATGCATGCTAGGCAAGCATTCTACCACTAGGCCAGACTCCTGGCCCTGAAGGTAATCTTAAAGTGCCTTGTCCCGTGACCTGCCCAGGACTGGCAACACAGTCATCTCAGATAGATTCTGGCTCTGCCTCGCAGACCTCTGTGCGCCTAGAACTGTAGTTATAGCATCTGAAATAGTTTCAAGGCCAAGAATGCCTTCAATTCTTTCTTCATTTTACTCATCTTGGGACATATCATTTCTAGTTGTTGAGTTCTCATTTCACCTTTACAAATTCTACCCTAAACTTTAATTGGTTCATGCTAAGTTGTGTCAGAGTTGTGTTGTTTTGTTTCCATTCAAACTGCTCCCATCTGTTGAATTTGGAGGCTTGTGTTTGTTAGGCAATGTTCTACCACTTGAACCAAGCCCTTGGCCCTTTCTATTTTATTTAAAAGTCTGACCTGTTTTTGCCTGGGTTAGCCTAGACTGATCTTCCTATCTGTGTGTGCTGCATAGCTGAGATCACAGGCATGAAGCACCATTTCCAGCTTGTTTTTGAGATAAGTTTTTCCTGCACTGATCTCAAGCCCAGATTCTCCTGATTGCTATGTTCTAAGTGGCTGGCATTACAGGCATGAACCACAGTATTTGATCTTACATCTAAATTTTCAATCTTTTTTTGTTTAAGGCATTGAGCAAGAGGCCTTTTAAGAACTAATGACAGGACCAGGAGTTTGGCCTTAGTGGTAGAGTGCTTGCCTAGCATGCACAGAGACCCAGGTTTGATTTCTCAGTATCACATACATGGAAAAAGCTGGAAGTGGTGCTGTGGCTCAAGTGGTAGAGCTCTATCCTTGAGAAAACCTAAGGACAGTGTGCATGCCCTGAGTTCAAGCCCCCGGACTGGCAAAAAGGAAAAAAAAACTAATGGAAACATGTAAGTCAGCCATGGCATATAAAGTCAGCCAAAATTGGTCTAAATATGAATTTTCTTCTTTTGCAAACTTTGAGCTTTCAAACCTTTTCTCAGAAATACTTTCCAGCAAACTTGAACAAAAACATGTTTGTGAGGATAAATGGAAGTTTGGATTTCTGTCAAAATTTCCCAAGGGAAGGAAGTATCACATGTAATCTATCATATGTAACAATATTCCAAGATTTTAGGCTTCTCCCTTCTCATAAGGGTTTCAAGACATCAGGAATCTATAAAGCAGGGGATGGAGGGAAAGGATTAAAACAAGGCAAACTGGTTTTTATAACCTGTCATCCTTAGGAAACCAAACTAATGAAAAGCATTTTCTCTCTAATGGCTTTCATTTCAGGGTCCTGTGTGGCTTTCCCTGAAAATGTGATGAATTTTTTTCTTTATAAATCATTTTGATTTCCTCTTGTTGTCACAGGCTGTCCAATTTTGGTGAGTTACTGGTGGTATACGGTGTACAGTGATGGAGAGTTATCACTACCAATATTACTGGAGATCAGGTTTTTTGGTTTTATGACTCTAAATCATATCTTTCATGAAGCATTCGGTGACTTAATTTTTCTGCAGTTTCAGTGATAAGGAAAACAGGAAATGACGCGTGTTTTCTGCTACCCATAGGCTTGGCTATGTCCGAGCTGCAGAGTTGGTCCTTGGTAAAAAACTGATTTATTATTGAATGATATATGGCAGGCAAGTAGAAAAAAGTGATTTAGAGGATAATTATGAGGTTTTGGAGTCATTGAAATGGACAATTTATGACTAGAATAATTGGGTAAATTCTTAGTTCTGTGTCCTGAGATAGAGAAAATCTCCTTGGACTAAAATACCCACACACATGCACACACATATGATATGCACATACATACTCCCACATAAGGCAGAGATATTGTGGCTTAAATTGATGTTGCTACTTATACTGAATTGTATTATAACTGGAAGTTTCCCACCTTAAGCTCAAAGCTAAAAAAGATTATTTCTCAAGCAATCCTTTCAAAGTTTAGAGATATTCAGATTTATTTAAGATAAGCATTTGAAAGATGGGTTGGTCAGTCCCATCCAACCCAAAATGTGGTTAGAAATATTATCCAATTATGACCTCCCCATGTGACTAAGCTAAATCTTGCTCTTGTCAGCAAAACAATATTATTAGATTTCTTTTAAATGCAAATTAAGACAACTCCATAGCTTCTGGTAAGCTGATTGTGTCCAGAGAGTGATCGGTACACCCAAATAGAGCACAAATATTTGGGTATTTTTCCCCTTTCTGTAAAACTTCCTTTGGAAAGTCACAGGTGATGAATATTTGTGTATTTTAAATTCTATTTTTATTATCTTTAAGGAGTTGTACGAAGGGATTACCATTCAATATAACAGTTTATAAGTACAATGCATTTTGATTGACATTACCCATTTCATTATTCTATCCCATTCATTCCAACCCAACAGATCCCTTCAAATTTCCTAGTTTTATTAGACATGCATTGGATATTATGACTGCTTTCTCCCTGATTCCTCTCTTCATCCATCTTCCTTTCATCTTCCCCCATACCTTTCAAGTGCCAGTTTTCTACATTTCTTGTACGTCTGTATACAAACCATTTTATGTTTACTCATATATTTATAAATTAGATTTAGCTTCTTTTTTATTTTATTCACCAAAAATGTAAATGTAATTCAATTGTTTTCCAAAAAGGAAATTGAACACCTTGAGTTGATGTCATTTGAAACACAAACTTGTTGTTTTTTTTTTGGGGGGGGGGAGTTTTGGGACTTTAGCTGTATTTGAGCTTTGTTAAGACTAGCAGTCTATCACTTGACCCACAGTGCCACTTCAGCTTTTTCTGTGTATGTGGCACCAAGGAATTGAACCAGAGCTTTGTGCATGATAGGCAAGCACTCTTCCACTAGGCTACACTCCCAGCCCCAACCTTTTTATCTTATCAGCACTCGACAGAATGAAAATCATTCTGATTCTTTAAAGACGATATTCTCCAGACTGGACATAGTGGCATTGGCCTGTGATGATGGGAAAGCTTTTACATGTCTTAATACCTTCCGGTTTCAAATATATCACTACCTCCCCCTTTAGGCCTGCAGCCTGTGTCTGTCATATGCACAGTTCATTCTAGAGGAGTTGCTATTGTGAGTCAATTTTAAGAGCTCAGAATCTTATGAACAGTAGGGTGAGTCTCCTACTCACCCTGAAAAACCCATTAGAGTCATAGTTTTTTTTCCTTTTTATTATATTTTTATTATTATGCTTAAGTTGTTGTACAAAGGAGTTGCCATTTCACAAGATACTTTGTGAATTCAGCTTATCATGATCCATATAATAGATTTCTAATATATTGAAATAATCAAGTACAGTTATTTTCTTAAAGTTTTGGTGTTGAACTTTGAAACTCTCCAACGGCATTGAAAAGCATAGAAAAAATAACACTAACATGGATCGGTGACAATATGAAGTACATGGAAACACCTCCTCTATCTGTTTCATATCAGGCACCAGTGGCTCACTTCTGCAGTCAGCTACTCAGGAGATCTGAGGAACACAGTTTAAAGCAGCCTGGGCAGAAAGGTCCATGAGACTCTTATCTCCAATACACAACTAAAAGACTGGAAGTGGAGCTGTGGCTCAAGTAGTAGAACTCTAACCCTTGAGGTCATAAAGTTCAGGGACAGTACTCGGGCCCTAAGTTCAAGCTCTAACATCTCTCTCTTTCTCCCCTCCTCCCCCTCCCCACCCCCACCACTCCCCACCCCCCTCCCCCGTCTTCACACACATAACAACAACAGCAATAGCAATAGCAACCAAAATGATGTTTGTTTTCCTCCAGACATAACCTTCACCTTGAAGTGGGTTTTCTTATCTCTAAAAATGTATTTATTTAATAACACTAAGTAGTTTCATGTGTTTTAAAAATGTATGCAAATGGTATATTATAAATGTCAGTTTGAAAATTGCTTTCTCAGTCAGGTATGACTTTTGAAATTTATGTGGCTCTATTTTATTCATTGTAACTGCTGTATATTATTCCATTGTGTGAACTAGCATGTTGGAGAGATAGCATTTCCCATGTTCTCTTGATTCTGCATAGTCCTGAATTGAGCATCCTTAATGTTACTTTTGCAACATTCCTTTTGCTTTGTCAAGATAAAGAAAATGGATCTCGAAAGTGTGGCTTTCTGGATCATAGACTCTCAGATATTCTTGATTATTATTCTATTGCACTTCAGAATGCTGGTATAAATTTATACTCAGATCAACAGTCCTATTGAGTTAAGAGTTTGTATTTTCATATTTATGGTTATTTACCAGTTCAATGAGTATGTAGTTTACATTGTATGTCTCTTTTCTTTATAGTTTCAGGTTGTTTTAAGAGAAAATTTTGCATTTATTTTTACATATATTATTTAATATATAAATGTATGTATACTTGTATTATGATTTGCATTTATTTTTATAAAAATGAGAAGCAGAAATAGTTAGTCTTTTTCTATATAAACAGCCCATTTTCCAGAAGTAGTCCACTTCCAGTCCACTCACCACCCACTGTTAGCCAGATGTAGTCATGAGGATATAACTGACCATGAAGGACTCAGAAAATAATTAGAAGCAGTGATAGAAGAACCTATTTATGACTAACAATGCTAATTATTACCTAAAATGGTGGTTTCTACATATGTTTACAGGTGCATTTGGTATTTTTCTTTCCCAAAGTACTCTAATCTCTCTTTTCTTACATGGAAGGCAGATCTGGTTGATGCACTCTATAATGAGAAAAGTGATGATCCAGAACAAATCACGCAAGATACTGAGGCTTCCTCCTTGATTTCTTTTCTATGAGTTACTCTGGGAGAAGCCAAAGGTGATGTTAGAAGAACATCACACAGAGAGAGGATCTGAAGTCTCTTGGGGATTCTTGAGAATCTTCCAGAAAGGAGAACCTCCAGAGCTGGCTAGCCTGATAAAAGTCTTGAGCTAGGACCTCTCAGCTAACATGATATCCAACTCCCAACATGCTGAGATTCTGTGAGATATGGAAGGCTTATTGTGTTAAGCCAATATATTTAAGAGTATTTAAATAACAACAGAGGTAGAAGAAAACTGAATCTCAACAAATCCAAAGGCTATATTTCCTTCAGTATGTCATAAAATGCAAAGTATGTGGCATAAACTTATCTAATTTGGTGGTCCCATAATATCACTTCAAAGATATCATTATCCACTACCACAGATCAAATGAAATGAACAACTATAACTACAGAAAAACAGAGAGCCGGTTAAAGTGTTTGGATCCAGGAAGAAAAAACAAAACAATACAATAGTAACTCTAAAAAGAACTTCAAAGAGTAAGTTGTATTGGCTAACTCAGTAGGGCCAGAAGTCAGGCTGAATAGGGGTTCATGTACTAAAAGCCATTTAATATTGAGTGAGAAGGTCCTGATTAAATTTCACCATAAAAATAGCATCACCTAAGTTGGGCATAGTGCCTCATGCCTGTAATCCTAGCTACTCAGAGGCTGAGATCTGAGGATTGAGGTTCACAAAAGGACCTGAGATTCTTTTTTTTAATTAATTAATTAATTAATTTATTTATTTTTGCCAGTCCTGGGCTTAAGCTCAGGGCCTAAGGACTGTCCTAGGATTTTTCTCAAGGCTAGCGCTCTACCACTTGAGCCTCAGCACCACTTCTGTCTTTTTCTAAGTATGTGGTACCAAGGAATCGAACCTGGGTCTTCATGCATGCTAGGCAAGCACTCTACTACTAGGCTAAACTCTCGGCCCAGGACCTGAGACTCTTATCCCTAATTAACCTCTAGAAAATGGGAAGTGGGGCTTGGCTCAAGGGTAGGGCAGTAGGTTTGAGCTGAAGAGCTCAGGGACAGTGCCTAGGCCTAGTTCAAGCCCATGACTACTTCCCACACACACACAAAATATCATTACTTGTGGCCAGAGGAATCACTACTACACTGTTGGTGGGAATGCAAACTTGTTCAAAAACTATAGAAAGCAGTATGGTTATTCTTCAAAAGACTAAACATAGAGCTCCCCTATGACCCAGCAATTCCACTCCTTGGCATTTACCTAAATGTCCAGAAACAAGGACAAACTAAAGCCACTAGTACAACAATGTTCATTGCAACACTGTTTATTGCAGCACTATTTACTATAGCAAAGATATGAAACCAATCCAGATGCCCCTCAGTAGATGATTAGATCAAGAAGATGTGGTATTTATACACAATGGAATTCTATGCTGCCATCAGAAAGAATGGCATCGTCCCATTTGTAAGGAAATGGAAAGGCTTGAAAAAAATCATATTAAGTGAAGTGATCCAGCCCCAAAGGAACACAGGCTAATAGTTTCCCTTATTTTAATAATTAGTACACATCTAGGACTCTCCTAGCAGAGGATTACAATAGCTCAAAACCTAGGTACATAAGATCATATAGGATGAGACTAAATGAAAGGATCTCTAGAATATAGAAACAAGAGCTTTATCTTGTGTGATTGTTGTTCTTAATGTACTATATTATTTCTCTTCTCTTTTGTTGCCTTTGGTTTAGTCCCATATTATTACTGTATCTGACTTTATTGCCTGGTATATTGTATATATGTTTATTTGTTTATTTGAAATAGGAAAGGGAAGGAGGGACAATAGGATGATCGGGAGGGGATTGGGGAGAGAAATAGGGACAAACATAGGGGTATCAATGTATGAGAAGTAATGCACCCGGTACCTAACGAATGTAACTCTAACCCCTTTATACATTATCCTTGATAATAAAACAAATATCATCACCTAGTTTCCATACTTTTAATTCTGAAAAGTCAAAAAAATAGTATAGGGGCAAAAAAAAAAATAGTATGGAGCAAAAGGTTCTATGCAAATCTAGGCAGGTACTCTACCATTTAAACCAAGTTCCCAAACCTCAATCTTTGCAAATCTATCGCTGGGATTACATGTCAATCAAAAACTCCAACATCCTAAAAAGTCACCATTTCTAAGGATTGTTTTCCTGCTCATATTAGTCTGTTATCATCAGACTGGGGTTCGGAAAACAAGCGCACACCATAAAACTGGAGTAGTGGCAGTCACGACGGAAAAGAAAGGATCTTGGAGTTCTTCCTAGAAGTGGAACTGTCAGAGGGCCCCTAGATCACCCCCAGGTTTGGGGATTCATTGAGATGGACTCATAGAACCTAATAACGCATGTTCATAAAGGGATGAATTATCACAGCAAAAGGACACACATACACATTAGAACCCTATGGAAAGGTCTAATGGAACTAGTTGCAAGTTTCCAAGTGTTCTGTAAGTAGACTGCTTATTTCCTTTGGTGTCAGACTGTAACAAGTATAAAGTGTTATCAGTCAGGGACACTTGAAATAATCAGTGTCCAGAGGTTTTATTGGAAGATGGATATATAGACAACTTTTGCCTACCCTGTACCCAAATTGTGGACTCCTAGAAAGAAAATATAGGCTTAGTACAAGAATATTGATTGGCAACCAACTAAAGTGCCTGGAGCTGTTCTCAGGGAATGATGGGAACCTTCCTAAAGTCCAAATTCCCAACATAAGCTGAGGACCAATCTTGCAAACCTAGCAGCCTCAGGCTAACATTATATGAACTTCTGTGGTAACTCACCTTTCATTGGAGAGAGCCATATTGGCCAAAGATGATTTCAAACCTTTGCAAAACTATAATCTCCTATAGGAACGGAAGCCCATTTTATTAACTTTAGTATCACCAAATACATATTGTTACATTCAGATCTTTTGAGTAAAACAGCAGGAAAAAAAGAGATGGATTTGAATACATCTATATCATCTATATCTACCCATCTGTATGTATGCTGCATAATTTTTGTTGTTTGGGTTCTCATCGTTTAAAATGTTATATTGAAAGTTCCATTATATTTCAACATGAAAATGAGTATCCAGAATAATATTGATGAATAAAGGAGCCATTATGAATCTTTCTATGGTATAATTCAGTCTCTGTCTCTGTCTCTCTCTCTCTCCCTCCCTCCCTCCCTCTCCTCCCTCTCTCTCTCTTTCTCCCTCCCTCCTCCCATCCCTCCCTCCCTCCCTCCTCCCACTCCTCCCTCCCTCTCTCATCTCCCCTCTCTCCCTCTCTCCCTCTCTCCCTCTCTCTCTCTCTCCCTCCCTCTCTCTCCCTCTCTCCCTCTCTCCCTCTCTCCCTCTCTCTCTCTCTCTCTCTCTCTCTCTCTCTCTCTCTCTCTCTCTCTCTCTCTCTCATCTCTCTCTCCTCCTCTCCCTCCCTCCCTCCCTCCCTCCTCCTCCCTCTCTCTCTCTTCTCTCCCTCCCTCCCCCTCCCTCCCTCCTCCCTCCCTCCTCTCTCCCTCTCTCCTCTCTCTCTCTCTCTCTCTCTCTCTCTCTCTACTCTCTCTTCTCTCTCTCTCTCCTCTCTCTCTCTCTCTCTCTCTCTCTCTCTCTCTCTCTCTCTCTCTCTCTCTCTCTCCTCTCTCTCTCTCTCTCTCTCTGCCAGACTGAGTAGGTCCCTGGTCCTTTTGTGGAACACTTTCATTTTGCTTTTGACTCTAAAGAAGTGCTTGTATTTGTTAAAGCTCTAATCCTCTCAGGCATTGTGATTAGACCCCTGAAGAGTTCTTTCATGGCCTTTGCTATGTTTTCTTATCTCTGTACCTTTTAAGCTTTCAACTGTATTTCAAGTTCTGGCCTGCACATGGCCTTTAGCATAAATTCCGTCTGCAAAGTGGTTTGCTCCAGTGCATTTCTCCTTTTTCTCTCAATTGTTTTTATGTTCCTTTTATTATCTTTCCTTGGCTTTTGACCTTTTAATTCATTAACTCAAACGACATAGAATACATTTTTCGGCTAAAGGTTAAGTCAGAAAAAAAGGGAAAGGTAGTTGGCTCCTGGCATATGTATTTACAATTGACTTCTATTTTTTTATTTCCTGCATTGGAAATAATATTTTCGTTCAAAAATTTGTGATTTTCTACACTTCTCAAAAACAGCCCCAAGCAAACTGTTTTGAAATAGAAATTAAATCTTCTTGCTAAAATCAGCAGCTTCTAACTCCTACTTTCCTCACCAAAAGGCAACAGAAAAGAGCAATATAGGAACTTGAAATATATTTGGTAAGAACTCTATGTAAAGCAAAACTTTGAAGACAATACTTCCCTTTTCATTAAGGGAGGATTTAATATTGGTCTTTTCTGCCATTAGATGGCAGAATGTTTTATTGTTATTTATAAAGTTTGCATTAAAAGAAAGCAATACTGGTCTTCTCTAAGTGGGATCTATTTGGAAAACTAATTATCTTGGAATGGCTGCAAATTTTCAAGAATCTGCCAAGAAGACAAATCAGGAGTACCATCTACAAGACTTATTGCAGGGTAGAATGTTCTGGAGCTCTTGAGACTTCCTAAATAGCTATTTACAACCCTAGCCACCTGCCTCTAGCTCCCTTTCTCTCGTCTTCTCCTCTAACCTCTGCAAACACAGCTCATATTTTACAGAGCAAATAAGGGCCAAATGAGAGAGCTTGCTCCCTCTCCTGCCATACCCACACATTGAACTGACCTTGCAACTTCTTCATGCCCTTTCCTGCCTTCCACCTCAGAGGAAGACCTTGCTCTGTGCCACCACATTCTATCTGCCATGATTTGGGTATCTCTTTCCTGTTGTGGCAATCTGAGTACATAATTAGGATGAAGGCTCCATTATTATACTCATTTCCCATTTGATGAAAAGTTTAGCAGGTTTTAACTTTGAGGTTTAGGGAATTTTTGTTGTTGTTTTGGGGGTTTTGTAGTAATTATTTTCTGGGGTGCTTTTTGGCAAATATCTCAGCTGGTAAGTGCTTAAAATAGCAGAAATGCTCTTTTGGCATTTTTCCCAATGGAGTAACCAAATAATCAATAATCAACAACACATACAGAGAAGTTAACTATGTACTGAGCACTGAACTAAACTTTTATATAGAGTAACTCATTTTATCCGAACCTTGAGACAAGGAATACATCCATTCCCCTTCAATAGATGAAGACACTGAAGAGCCAACTGTAGAGGAACTTAGTTAAGTACATGCAACAATCGAGAGTGAGTTGTTTCCTTGGGAAGACTCCATTGGCACCTATCTTTGGAGATGGTAGAGCATGTACATGGAATGCCAGGCTTCAGATTTCACAGTTGTCCATTCTCTGTGAAACTCTTGAGGCCATTGGATCTTCATTTACCCTCATAGTCTGATTTCTCTGTCCAAGTGGTTTTCACTACAGCCCCATCCAGACGAGTTATATCAGAATCTCACTGTGGGCATTTGTGCTTTGGAGAAACCCCAGTAATTCTGGTGTGCAGAGAGGAGAGGCTGGCCAATCTATTTCCGTGGAACATCCTGTTTCTTACTGCTTTTCTTCCGTTGTATTTTTCTTCTGAGTGGAGGAGACATTGAATTTTGAATAATGCTGTGAAAATCAGCTTACTATGGTTGATGCTATTGAGAATAATTCTTACAATTGTGTTCACTTCTATTGAAAGATAAGTACAACTCATACTTGATTGAATAAATACTTTTGGAATTGTGAGATGATTTTTAAGAGCTTTATTATTCTTCCAAACAGCACAGGAAAAAAAGCATGAGTCAGATTTTTCAAGCTGCTTCTATTGAATAGTACACATAAATCTTGAAATATTCAGTTAATCAATGTTACCTTTCCATTTCTCTCCTAATAACCCCAGTTGTGTTTTATGAATTCTACCAAATAGGCAGTTTTGCAGGAGAATAATGAATTTACATGGTGTCATTAACATATTATTTGTTGCCTCTAATTCCCTTTGTTATTTACAAAAATGAATTTGAAATCACCATGGTACTGAATGTACAGTATTGCAGAGAGGTTGAAAGAGGTTTTGAATAGTTTCTCTGCCATTTTCAATTTAACTGCTTTATTCAGGAAAACTAAATGCCAAAACTAATTTAGAAAAAAATATCTCTTTTCAAAAAGCATCTCTGCTTTTGCTAATGTTAAATGTTTGGTTTGGTTTGCCTCCAAAGACCTTTTTTTCATCTTGGTGGGGGACAATTGTCTGTAAAAGTTACTGTCCAGCTTGTTTTCTGAATACCAAGCTTCATCTTTAGAATAGACACAGTTTTTCTAGAATTTATGACACTTATGGGAGTCTCCTGGCAGCAGTATGATCCATTTTGGTGATATACACCAAGCAGATACAACTCTAATATCTTGTTACACAGTCCCAAAGACAGGGAAAAAAATAGCCCAACATCTTAATTAGCATAGAAACGAGAGATGTGTGGAAGTCCTCAGTTTCTGAATGAATGAAGTTGTGTAAGAGTCATATATAAAAGTATTAGATCATGCTTAAAGGAAACATTGAAACAATGACTGACCACTTATATACTACATCATTTTCTCAAGGGCATCAGAAAATAAATCTGACTGAGATTCCAAAGGACAACTTCTAATTTGTAAGATAAAGTTGTGACTTAAAACATTACCCTATTTATAGATTTAGCCTTTGGTGAGAATTATGCTTTAAAATATAGAATTATATGCTTTAAAATATAGCTTTGAAATTGGAAACCTTCAAAATTAAAGAACATGGGGCTCAAATGGAAGCTGAATTTCCATAGCACTTTTCCCATTACCTCTGTGTGAGCATGGACTAATTTCTATGCTAGACTACTCTCTAAACACTTTTCTGAGTTAATCATTTATGTCAAAAGGTTTTCCATTGTGAACAAATGCTGAGAAGTGAACTGGAATTGTAATAAAGGAAAATATTCCTCCACAGTGAGAAAGAAGCAACTTCACTGTAGTCATCAATCGCATGCTTCTCCCTGGACCACCCCTCAAATCCAGGAGACCTAATCAAATTTCTTGTGCTTTCATAGTCTCATGCATGAGGTAGAACCCGAATTAATTAACAAATGTAAAAGAAATGGAATAGGGATTGTTTTACTTATGCCACTCAACAAAATAACCAGAGGCTGCATAACTTAAATGTAAATACTCTGAGCTCACTTTTCTAGAGGTTAGGTGTCACAGACCATGGCCTCTGATTGGGGAGGGCTCTCTTCCTGGTTTGGACATGGATTCCTCCTTTCTGTGATTTCAAGGAAGGTAGACAAAGTACTCTGGTATCTTCTTTGTCTTCCTTAAATTTATAGAGAGTGCCTTATTTCCAAATACAGTCACATTGGGCTTAGGGCTTCAATGAAGGAATTTTGGAGATGTGCAATTTTGCATATAGCATCTTATATAAAAATTCTTTCCGAACATTTAATTTTCACCTAGTGACATAAGTCTATTGGGCACTTGTATCTATAAATGAGGGGACTAACCAAAATCACTGTTTTTGGACTATTTAGAAATCAAAACTAAAATACAAGATACTTATACCATTCTCAGCTAGTATTTGCACTTTTAAAATATATATTTCTGAAACACTTATCATTTCTAAATATAGGTGTAGATACTGTACTGTCTATTTAAAAAGAGAGATAAACGTAGAGGGAAGAATAGTTGTAGAAATGTTGTTGAGAAATCATGGCCAAAACAACAATCAGAAAAGCTAATATGATATTTTATATTCTATACAGATATAGATCCATTCTGTAAAATATTGTATACTAACAAGATTTTGGTAAATCTGTACATACTAATATAAAAAGATTTCCACAAACTGCTAAAGGAAAATTTCAAGTTCCATAATGCGATTGCATTTTTATGAATATGTTAATGAGCCTACCCTGACTCTTCAAAGGCTTTAACTTTCCAAGTTATACTTTTCTATAATTTTGAATTTCAGATTAAAAACATGTATTGCATTTGTTTTAAGAAAGTAAAAATTAAATTACAATCTCTAATTCAATACTTACCATTTTTTCATATATATATAGAGAGAGAGAGACAATTTTATTGTAATTTATGTAGGAAAATGTATACCTAGTTTAAACAATTGCAAAACTTATTATGAAAAACAGAAGTCCCTCATCCTATGTCTCTCCTCTACCTGTGTTCCTAGGACAACCATTTTATAATAAACAATTTCTCTTATGACTTACTTGCATATTGAGAAATGATACTCACATGTGGGAGCTTCTTCATTCTTTCATTTTAGGAGGTATTACACTTTTTCCTCTTTGTTTCTTGTTCGCCCCTTCACCAACAAATGATCTTTAGCCTTTACATCTATCATAATTTAGGCTGAATTAATAATCAGGTTTATATTAATATTGCTGTGTAAATATTGTTCCTAGCAGAGCTACATAGAATACTATGATGATATTTTCTTTTTTCCTTATGTATGTGTTTTTTAATACACATATATTTCCCTATCCAAACTTTTCCTTCCTTCCGGGCCATACAATTCTTTTGAATATAGTCAAACATATTGAATGATCTGTTTTTGGTTTGTGTGTGTATGTATGTCATTTTTCCTAGATCGCCATTCAGAAAACCAACAAGGAACAAATAGTATGGGGTAAGCTAATATAATAGTCTTAAAACTTTAGCAACTTACTTTTGTTTCTCCTGTTAACTTTTAGTCCTTCCTTTGCTCCAGCTAGATCATTTTATTCAAATTGTCTCACATTTTAAAAAAAATATGACACCAGAAACTTACTAGAATGTTTACAAAGACTTTCTTCCTACTTGAAACTTCAAAACATTCTCTGAAGAAAAAGCACATGATAAATAAATTATTGTAGGCAAAAATTCAAGAGTAATTGGACATTGTTCCCTAATCATGTCCTACTATCTGCATAGTCAGAGGGGAAAGGATGAAAGTGGGACTGAGGAAGTAATAAGGACATCTCTCATTGATGGCAGAGTCCTTAGAAGACTATCAGTTGCCTTATCAGTTCTCAGTGAGAAAATCCTCAATAGAAGCTAGCTCATAAGCCACAGAAAACCCAGGTAAGACATATACCTACGTAAACATCTGCCCATAGGTAACAGAGGACATTTTTGAAATCTAAACAGGCTGCAGATCTGGATCCATAGCATAAATAAAGCCATCTTCACCTTCTTCGTGGCATGGGTAGATAGTGAAGCATTGCTTAAAGATAAATGAAAGTGTTATAGATACTGTCCATGAAGATTGAACCAATGTGTTGGAGAACAAAAGTAATGGAGAATTCACATAATGACCTGCTGAAGGGAACAAGAAGCCAAAATTTAGGTAAGTCCATTAATTATCTGATTTCTCACTTGTAAAATGAAGACACCAAATAACTTTCTACTTTTCAGAATCCTTGTCGTGTGACTGCGTAGGTAAAACTATAATGAAAATTCAAATGCAATCCAACATTAGGCATCATTTAATATAAAGATCAAATATTTGACCTATTCATTTACTTCTTAATTCAACAAACAGAAATATGATATACAAATCAAGTTTGTGCAAAAGATCAAAAGCATATTTTCATAAGTAAGCCCATTATTAGAACTGTAGCACAAAGAAAATTATATCATTTTCCTCTCCAAGTGATGACACCAGAGAAAGGTCACTGAAATGTTACATATTAATTCTAAATACTTCTCTGCTATTTAATTTGCATCTCAAGCCCAGTGCCTACTTGTCAGAAATCATCGGTAAATACTGATAAGCCTCTGTGAGTGGCCCTGCATGCTTGTCACAAAAGAAGCAGATATGAAACTTCCCTGTCATCTGACAGCACTCAGTCTTGCCATGACTAAGGGCTATTTTAGTGCTAGAGAACTTCCCTGAGTGCAAACTTAAATAATAATGATGCGCCTCATGGAAAAGTGGAATATATATATATATACATGTATATATATGTATACGTGTTTGTGTGTGTGTATTGTGTGTATTGTGCCAGTCCTGGGGCTTGAACTCAGGGCCTCGGTGCTGTCCCTGATCTTTCATGCTCAAGACTACTGCTCTATCACTTGAACCACAGCTCCACTTCTGGATTTTTGTTTGTTTGTGTTGTTTGTACTTAATTGGAGATAAGGGTTTCATCGAACTCTCCTGCCTGGCCTATTTTCTAATGAATCCTGATCCTCAGATCTCAGCCTCCTGAGTAACTAGAATTATAGATATGAACCATGAGTCCCTGGCCAGAATATGATTTCTTGAAGAGTAAGTATTCTCTTTTCACTTTGCAATTCTTTCTTTAATAGTGAAAAAGAAAATGAAAACAGGAAATATTTCCAAAGGAAAAGTATTAATTAAAGTATAAAAAAGAGATCAAACAAAATCATCATTTTAGAAAATGTGTTTGTTTTGGCAAAGTCTCCACATGAATATAAATACCGATGAGTGGATATTTGAGGGAAAGAAACAACCTAGATATTTATAAAATATATGATTTCAAATGGCAAGCTGAGTTTAGAGGAATTGGGGACTCTGGTCTCTCTTTTTTTTGCAACTTTTATGTAAAGCTGAAATCATTTCAAAATAAATTCAAAAGTATGGATGAAATTTATATGTTAAATGGTCTTTCCCAAAATACTTTTTTTGGTTTCTAAATTCTACTCTTAAGCATATGCTTTGCCCCAACTTACCACCCAATAGCATTTTATTCTTCACACAAATCTTTCCAGTTATCTCTATATTTGTCCCCAAATGCTTTCCCCACTGAGTATTATATACATTCAGAGAAGAAGCATGTGAGTACTTACTGTTTCTACTCAGATGTGTTAACAATTGTGATACACTGAAAGACAGGCATGACCCAGTTTCGCCCTTGAGAAGTAAGCATGGAGGGAATATAGCAGATACGCACACGAAAGAAAGAAAAAATAAAATGTGCAGTTATCGGATGCCATGCTTTTCTTTTATGGTGATAGAGTTTGAAATGGAGGAAGAGCAAGGAAAGTGTAAAATGAAGCAACTAGTCAAACTTAGAAGAATGCCTAGGCTTTAGCAGATGAATGATACAGGGTGAGTCCGCAGTCTTTGAGTGGGGCGAAGTCTTTGAGTGGCATGAAGTCTCTGGGCAGTTGGAGGCACTTGGGAAGCATGTATGAAATTGTGGGTCTGCTGAGAATTTTGAGCAGACAAAAATGGAAAATGGGCCTGTATAGCATGAGATCCCATCACAGAGGGCTGTGAATGTCAGGACAGAAACACTCAAATTAAGTCCAAGTAGCAAAGTCAGTTATTGAAAGGTTTTGATTAGTCCAATTACTTCTCTGGTCCCAGTATAAATAAATTCAGTAGATCTTATGGCACCATCCGGTTCATTTTTTCAAAATGTAATCATGGAACACATGTAAGAGTCATTTTGTGAGATGCAAATTGGATTATCCTTGCTTTCTCTACCTTGTACAGATGTTTTCAACCTAAAGTATTCTAGGAGCCCTTTTGCTCAGAGGATAAAGACAGAAGTACACATCAGAGCCCTGTGGCCCTCCAAACTTGTATGATTCACGTCTCTGTATCTCATTCCCTCCCAGGCTCTGTGTTTCCTTCAGTGTTCTCTTCTTACCTGATATTTCTATTTGCACCATATGCTTCAACTAGTTTACCTAAAGTTATCTGTCATGTGTCAGGTCTATCTCCCACTCATCACCTCCCATGGGTTCATCATGTTCCTCTTGGAGTGGATTCACTTGAAGCACCAAGAATATCAGCTTATGAAGCTTCATACATGTTCTACTTTGTAATTTTTTGAGTAAAGTGCCCAGGAATGGAATTGCTAGATTATTGGATAGTTATGTTTACACTTTTTGAGAAACCTCCACACTGCTTTCCAGAGTTGCTGAACAACAGTGTGTTAGGGTTTCCTTTTGGCCTTAAGTAGCCAAATCAGAATTTAAATTCAAATGCTTAATACTGTAAGCTCAAGACTATGGCTGTCATTATATGTTGCACTACTAGGGCTTGAACTGTTGTCTTTGTTTCAGTTTTGTACTTACTCTGATGGTTGGCACTCTACCACTTCAGTTATGCATCCACTTGAGCTTTTGGGTATTTAGCTGGATTTAAGAATCTCACAGACTTTTCCACTCAGGCTAGTTTCAAACCTTGATCCCGCAGATCTCAGCCTCTTGAGAAGCTAGGATTACAGGCATAAACCAGGTGCATCCTGCTTGTTGTCCCTTACAATAGAAAAGATTTGTAGTCTAGTGGCAGCCCTTGTCCCAGTTATTGGCCCAGTTATAGGTCCTCTCACTGCCTGTCTGACACCTACTTGAACACTTGCACTTCCTTGTTGGTTAATTATAGGGCAGTAACATATTCAAAAATTCTCATAGGAAAATGGAAAATGGAGGACATTAATGCTATTCTTTTAGTTCAACTTTTTCCTCTTCTCTCTTGACTATACCTTCCCATTTCTGCTACACTGGCTAATAGTATTTGTCTTTAAAGAACATGATATAAATTATTTTTTTGCCTTACATGATTAGGTGTCTGGACATGGTGAGGAAAAATATTTGTTCATAATGTAAAATACATGAGTCTCACCCCCCAGAGATTTTAATTATAGTGTATCCGAGTTGAAGTATTTAAGTAAGCACACCTGCAAATTGTGCAATAGATGATTTTTTTTAAAAAAAGACTGTACTTTATAAGACTCTGTGCTAGAAAAATTTCAGATTATATACCAAGCATTGTATGGATGCTTGGACATATCTATTCCATTAAAATTATCAGCCTTAGAAATCAACAACTGCAAGTAACCCTGGAATTTAATAACCTATATATTTTTGGTAGACTTCTCTCCTCAGTGCAATATAATACAATACACAGATAATCAATTTGGTCTCTTTCTTCAGGCAAGAGACAAAAGAATTTATATAAACAATTTCCTGACTGGTCAGTCCCAATATAGACTAATATATCGTACAGATTAATAGTAGGAGGATTTTTTCCAGCTGGTTGCAAACAGAATATTGTCTTCCCAATATTAATATAGGATTCTTATAAGACTCTCATAATTATTACCCAATAACTCTTTGGGAGATAGTTTTGTAACATAGAAAGTAGTTTTAAAGGGGTAACTAATAAATGAAAGTGAATCAAACATTTTTTACTATAGGTCTTGCACAAAATAATTACTATTGTCTGCAAGTAGATATCCAAAAGGCAGTTACAATAGCCAATAAGATGAATCATGATTATAAATCATTCTAAACACCCAGCACCGCAATTATATTTTCCAACTTATTCTAGAGTTTCTTCCATCCTTGCCTTTTGTCATTAGTGTTCTCCTTGCTATATCAAGCATCTCTCTTGGTTAATGTCACACCTTACATAGCTAAAATATTCAAAAATGCACTGCATTCTAATCATTTACATTTGTCTCAATTAGTTTGCATCTTGCAGTTCTTGAACGAGTGATATAAAGAAGATGTGTCTTGTCTTTGTTTAAGAGCAGCTCTGTATTTATGTCAGTTCTTGTTGGCCTCTTAAGTCTTATCCCCAAATTTCACTAATTAATAACAAAAATATCCCATGGTCATTACAATAAATATGTAATGCCTGAAAGACACTTCAGTAATATTCTATACAGGCTGCATTTCATTCATCAACTTTCTGGATTTTCTTGTGTTGTTGCTTTTTCTTGTTTGTTGTTGTGGTTGCCTTTTCAGTCATGAAAACGCTTGCACTCAGGGCTGGGCACTGTCCCTGAGCTTCTCTGCTCAAGGTTAGCACTCTACCACTTTGGGCCACAGCATTTTGTTTCCTTGGTGGTTAATTGAACATAAGAGTCTCATAGACTTTCTTGCCAGGCTTTGTTTTGAGCCACAATTCTCAGATCTCAAACTCCTAAATAGCTAGGATTACAGGGGTGAGCCACCAGTGCCGAGCTCCAGATGGTTTTAAAAACCACTTGGTTATTCACTGAAATAAGATATTTTTCTGGAACTTAGAGCTGTACAAGTAAAAGCAAAAGATTCTTGCTCCTCATCACTCATTGGTGGGAGTGAGACAGACATTATTTGTGAGAAGCAAGCATAATATGTTAAATGTGTACATTTAACAAAAGAAAATTAAGAGTAAGGGAATAAAGGGCATCCAGGTATCAGGGATGACATCTCCAAGGTGACAATGTGTATATAGACCCTGAAATAAAATTGAAAGTGTGCATGTTCAATTACCTGAGGTTTAAGAGCCCTGAACAGAGGAAATCGCAAGCAATTGGCATGTTTGAGTAACAGAAAGGAGGATAAGAAGAAAGGAATTCAGAGAAGATGGTGTTGAAACATAGAAGAGAGCAAGTTCAAAACAGATTTAAATGTTAAACTTTAAAGTTAGATTCCTAGTAAGGAATATGAGAAATAGGATTGATTAAAATACTCCCAAATGATATGCTAGCCTTCCTGTTGAAAATGGAGTCAATTTCCCCTCTTCTTAACTCTGAGTTTACTGTAGTGACTTGTTTAACTAGTACAGTGTGAAGAGATGATGTGCTAAGAACAGAATAGATCATTAAAAGGCCCCACAGCTCTTGAAACCTACTAGATGCCAAGTAAGAAATCTGTCTTCCCTGAGGTTGCCACATTACAGGGAAATCCAAGATAGTCACAGAGAGCTATGTAGGTAGGACTAAAGATCTTTATCCAATACCAGGAATTCTTTCCATTTCAACCTGGCTACTACACGTGAGTGAAGAAATCACTTTGGACATGCTGACTTCAGCAGATATCATAAGAAGAAGACCAGAGCAGCAGACCTGTGACCCTTGCATTGCCGTCTAGCTACCTCTAGCCTGAGTGATTTAAGAAAAGGAAATGAATACTCATTAGGCCCTTTTCCATTTCTTGACAGGTAAACTCATGAGCAATGTAAATTCTTGTTATTGTATACCTCTGAGCTTGAGTTATTTCTGATATAGCAATACATGACTTATACAGGAAAGAATTGGATAACTGAGAGAATTTAAGTCTCACATACCCTGGCTGTTAAGTCAGGGCTACACTTCTGAGTAGAGTCAGAAAGAAAGTATGATAATCAGTTCATCCAATTGAAAATCCATGCAAGAGGAAAGAATGGATTAGATTAAAATAGTGGTATAGGGGGATTTAAAGAGAGTGAATTTGAGATATAGTTTGAAGCTAAGTTGAAAAAGTTTGTTCAAAATTGTAGACTTTGGGGCCGGGAGTTTGGCCTAGTGGTAGAGCGCTTGCCTAGCATGCATGAAGACCCGGGTTCGATTCCTCGGTACCACATACATAGCAAAAAGCTGGAAGTGATGCTGAGGCTCAAGTGGTAGAGTGCTAGCTTTGAGAAAGTCCAAGGATGTTGGAGACTGCCTCTGGGTCTCTTAACTTGTTGCCTAGGACTTTAATATGATAGGCTTAGGAATGCTTTAAGTTGCTTTGATCTGTGTTAAGAAACATCTGGACTGCTATCTTTCTCACAGACCTGCTATCTTTCTCACAGACCTGCTATCTTTCTCACAGATCCGTTATCTTAGTGACCAAATTGCCTATGTCTTGTTCCCACGGACTCATGCTGAGGAAAATTTTTTCTACTGAACCTAGCCCCTGCTTTAGAGCCCTATATAAACCCCCTCTGACTTTCAATAAACAGACCTTGATCAGAACACTGTCTTGGTCTCATTCTTTGTTTGTCTGTCCCACTCATTTAGGTATGGTTCCCTCTCGGGTCTCAGTTGACTGAACCCCGCGGGCCAGGGCACAAGGACAGTGCTCAAGTCCTGAGCCCAAGCCCAGAACTGGCAAAAAAAAAATTGTAGATTTTATCATTATTTCAGTTTCTGCTTCGAAAACAATGCATTTATTAGACTGCTGGAACACAGAGGCAATCTGGGTTAAAAGAACACATACTAGTTCTTTTCTTGATACAGAATTTGTATAGCTGGACAATCATTAGGAAAATATAGGGAATATTATATTTCATGTGAGAAATATGCATTGACCCATAGCAAGCCTAGAAGCTTTGAGTGTATCTTGGGTTTTCCAAAAAATTCATTTCTTTAGTATGTTCCAAGAAAACTAGAGATCACCATGTTAAACAAAATAAGCCAGATTCATTTAAAAAAAAAGACAAGTTTTCTCATATATGTGAGAACTAGATCCATTAATCCAAACAAATAAAAATAATGAATTTACTTGTGGAGGAGGGATAGAGAACAAGACAATGGAAAGTGATGGAGACAGAATAAGATCAACGTACATTGTATTCATGCATAGAAATTGCATAATGAAACCCATTATTTTGCACAATAGAAATTCAAAAAATATGAAGTCAGCAATGCAAGGAACATAAAAACCTTCTAAAAAATAAAACATCATCATGGCCTAAGAAACTGTTCATACCTAAAAAAACAAGATCTGGCCGGGCGCACTGTGTCTGTAATCGTAGCTACTCAGGAGGCTGAGATCTGAGGATTGTGATTCAAAGCCAGCCTGGGCACTAAAGACCATGAGACCAGAAAACCAGAAGTGTGGCACTGTGGCTACAGGGGTACGGTGGCCTTAAGCTGAAGAGCTCAGAAACAACGCCCAGGCCTAGAGTTCAAGGCAGCCACATGACTGATACAAAAAATAGATTTAATGGTAAATGCCCATTGAAAGTAGTGACCCAGGCTTAGAACTTCAGTTCCAGCTCTTCATGTTTTAAAATCTTGATTCAATTCATGCAATGCAGGCTTAATATTAAATTCGTAAGAGAATGAATGAGTTCATGAATGAAGAATTTGAGCAAAAATAAAGTTCATTTCAGTTTTTCAGTTCTAGAAAATTGAAGGAAAAGGAATCAATTCTTGTTTAATCAAATAAAATAGTGTTTTCCTTTCATATGCCAAATCAAAGAAGAATTGAGCTGAAAGCAAAGTTGATGGAGTTGATGTAAATATTTGAGTGAAGGAAGGCTGCTGGTGATTTTGAAAGATCCGTAATTTAAGCTGTCAGCTAGATGTGAAGTATTATTCAATAAAAAATGGAAATTGCTTTTATTTCAAAACTTTATGGAATATTTTACTGGCCAGAAAGCAGTTTATTCATTATTTGCATATTATCTTCTAACACATAACTAAATTTTCAGTCTCTTCCCTTCTTAATTGATAAAATATTGTTGATTTTAATGTTTTGGGGAATTTCAATTCTGATAAATTTACAGGCGCATAAATTGGATGTTCCATTTGATCTAGATGTCATGTGCTTTCTTTTGAGCTAGTATATTTCTAACAATTGCCAATCCCTAAAATGAATGAATACCACAAATAGAACATTTAAAATTAAATCTGTATTAATACCTTAGAGGGCTGTAAGTTGGAACTCTCTTCGAAGAAACCAAATACAAAAACTATTATCAATTTATTTATATTAATCAGTAAACCTGTCGACCTGTTTGTACCTACCAATTAATCTTGTAATTGTCTGTCTTTCTGTCCTTTGTCATCTATCTGTCCTCTGTATCTCTATATCAAGAACTTAGTTTGAAAATATTGTCTTACAAGATTGTGAGTGCTGGCAAGCTTGAAATGCATAGAGAAAGCTGCAGCCTGCAATCAGAGTCAAAGCTAATGATGGTTGATTGTGCATTCTTAAATCCGAGACTAAAGACTCAGGCAATGTGGGGAAACAATTTGTATCTCTTTAGGAACCTTTAATCTTTGCTTCTAAGGCTTTTAATTTATTAGATGAGGCTTACACACATTCTTAGAGATAATCTGCTTTACTTTAAGCAATTTATTAGAAATGTTAATCTCCTCTAAAAAAATGCCTTCACTGCAAAGTGTTTGACCTAGGAGTTACCAGAGTATATTTAAGATGGCAGAAAAAGAAAATCAACTATTACTATGTATTTCCGCTGAAAATGTATTTCCCTCCACTTGAATATTCCATAAAATAGTTGATTAATGATAGAATAATCATTCTGTTTTACAGATAAAAACATGATTATTTGGGGTTGAATGATTATCTAAGGTCATTAGCAAGACTGATTCATCTTCACTGTCTTTCTTTTTAAAGAACCATTTAATCCTGATCCAGTGTGCTGACTTCATTTTGTTTCTGTGAGTTTTTGATGTGCATGATTTTGGTTACTTGGTAGAGCATTATCAGAAACAATCTCTACAGCTTCCACAACAGTTTCCAACTAAAGGCATTTCCTCTTAAGCTACTAAATACCTTGCTGATTCTACATGGTATAAAGGAAATCACCCATTTCCAACCTCTTAAGACATGGACCACAGCCTTGTTTTCTTTCTCTACCACTGATTCCTTTGAAGGATAGTCCTAGCAGATCCTATTTAGAAAAAAAAAAAAAAGTCCAAAGCTGGGTGTTGGTGGCTCTCTGCACTGCCCACAGCTTCTGACACCTATTTGCTACTTGATAAACGGTGACTGCCTTACCACTCATTTTCGATGTCCCAGACTTACATAGGAGATGGGGCTGAGATCTCAGGACTGCAGTTCAAAGCCAGCCTGGCAACAAAGTCCATGAGACTTATTTTCAATAAACTATCAAAAAGCTGGAAGTAGTGCAGTGGTTCTAGTGGTAGAGTGATAGTCTTGAACAAAATGAGTTCAGGGATGGTGCACAGGCTCTGAGTTCAAAAGATCCAGGATTAGCACCTTGGAGAGGTGAGAAGAAGGAGAAAGAAAGGGGGAGGAAGAAGGCCAGGAGTTTTGCTAGCATGCATGATGATGCGGTACCACGTACATAGAAAAAAGCCAGAAGTGGTGCTGTGGCTCAAGTGGTAGAGCTCTAGCCTTGAGAAAGCCCAAGGAGTTCAGGGCCCAGGACTGGCAAAAAAAAAAAAGAAAAAGAAAAAAGAAAAGAAATGAAAAAGAAAGGGGATGGGAGAGAAACAGAGACAGGGACAGAGACAGAGAGGCAAAGAGACCAAGAGAAAGAGAGATACAGAGACACACAGAGAGCAAACTAGGCCATTTTGTGCCTTCTTTCTCCATTTTCTTCAGTTCATAATTCACCAACATCAGCAACCAGACATCTAATGCTGCTTGCAGTTTCCCATGTCTTTTGAATTTGGACTTACCGTTCATTCAGTGTTTCCATTGCCTTGGATTCTGTATTAGCCATTTAATAGCCCGGCGATTTTCTATGATTCAATTTCATCTTCTATTAAAACAGAGACAAAAATTCTAACATCATCAGATTTTTTAATGATAACTTCTCTGCACTGCCCACAGCTTCTGACACCTATTTGCTACTTGATAAACGGTGACTGCCTTACCACTCATTTTCGATGTCCCAGATCTGCTTACATGACTTAATCTGCCCCTAGCCCTACATTCTCTCTCCACTGATTAAATTGAGAAATACCATTTTCTACGATTGTTCAGATAAAGGTAATGAAGGATGACAGGGAAAGAGGTGGAACATTTTTTTCTGCCCATCGTAAGGGCTTGTAAACTAATCCTCAGAGATAATGACTGCTTCTGAGAGAATTCGCAATCAAATTCTAGCACTTGGAGGTATAGCACTAGGTGGCTGAATCCACTTGAAAGGAAAATAAAATAATGAGAACTCTAAAACTGAACTCTGAAAAAATTGATTTAAAGTAGAATCAAACTTTCTCCAGGGCAATTAGTTGTGCTTTTAAAACTTCTTTTGCCAGAAAGATAATATCTTGAAGTGATGCATAAATACTTCATGTACTCTTTTTATCAGTAAAACCTAAAAATTAATATAGCCTCTGTTTCTCAGTTTGGGATGATATTCTTTGAATTAATTGGTGCATTGTTTACAGAGCGTAAGATAGTTGTTATCCTTAGAGTACTAACTCATGCCCTAGTCATCTCATTTGCTAATAGTTATCATACCCATAGAATCTACAAATGACATTGTGTAGCCAAGAGGTGCCAGGGAGAACATTCAATGATATAGAAAATAATTCCCAGACTGGCTTATTCAGATCTTCATGTTATCAGGATAGGAAGAATTAAAATATTGCATTTAATTTCAGGCTGTTTTGTGTAAATTTTTTTTGAGAATGAGAATAGAGGGCATGGATAATGATGGTAATAATGATGATGAACTTTATATTTAGCTAGCTGTTTACCTGTAGTATTTTTATCTCTTTTTCTTAATACGCCCATAATACAATTTTAAGGTAATTTATTTATGTGCTCTTTCATTAAATTGTAAGCCCTGTGCCCTAGACTCTATGCCACTCACGTTATCTTGGTGTCTGTCATCCATGATACTCCTGCTACAGTTGATGATCGAATTTTGTTAAATTATAAAAAGGAAAGCACTCTATCCTATGACTTTAAATTTGGGATTCGGTTGAAGAAATCTGGACATCTGACTCATCCTCATTATTCCTGGAGTGGCTGGTTGAAAGAATTTGAGTGGTTTTATTGTCATGTAACTTTGAGCTTTCCTTCCCTATTACCTGGGTTGTCCAGACATTTTCCCATCAGATATGTTCACAAACACTTACTTATGATTTTGAGCATAAGAAAACCAAGTGTAATGGAATCATCTATCTTTGGTATCCATATTGTATATGAAGCAAGTACAGTCTTATGAGAATTTGATTTCTAGTCATACATTTATAGACCAAATGGCCACTGTATTAAAATATTTAGTCATTCCATTTGATGTTCTAGGGGAAGAGTCTACATTTTAATTACATAAGCAAGTAAAGTTGGAAGTTGAAAGTTATGCTCTGTCCTAATATATTTGTAAAGTCATAGTCCTTAATTTGTTAGCATAGAGTATGACATATGACTGAGAGTTTTGAAATCATTTCACTCATTTTTGCTACTCACTTTAAAAAATCACAAGCAAGTCAATTAAATGACAGATTGCTAGGGTTTTTAAAGGACATATGCTTCAGTTTTATATGGCTTTTGAAATCTAGGCTTTCAAACATGATTTAAAAATACCATGAACTATAAAAAAGTAATTGATTTTTCCCCCAATTCCAAGTGCCAAATTATACCATAATTCATGCAGTGGGTGATTCTACAGCAATATGTATAGTTGGAAATGTTTCTTTCAGCCAGGAAAACTCAACTGATAACCTTTGGATAATCACCAGAAAACTATTTAAAATGCTATAAGTATCTTCTACAAGTAGTCTTGTGTTTAAAAAATATTAACACCCATGGTTGTACATACCTTAGAAAGGAATCTCTACAAGACTTCTAAAGGCAATAATGACATTCAGAATTTTATGTACCTCTGCATGAAGCATTCTCCTGTGTGGTTTGGAAACTAATGACAATAGCAACAAAAATGGCTGCACAGACCTCAGAACATCAACTCTTAGGAACGACAATTAAAAAAAATCAGTAATAGAAGTCAATATAGTCTTGTCTTCAAATTTAAAGTGAATTTTCAACAGCCATAGATGAGATTTATGGGCAGTAGAGTCACAGAGCCTGAGTGACAGGGGTGAAGTGAATGAGGAGAATGGTCTTGTGGATGTTGACGTATGATCTTGGATCACTGTGGTTGCAAACATATCTCCAAATGTACACTCGTCACACATCCTTGCTTCCAAGATCAGGTTGTGGTCTGGGGCAGTACTCGCAGAACAGATGCTACTAATGGACCTCCAAGCCTTACAGCATCAGCTTGTGATGGGCCATGAGTGCTACGTAAGTTTGTTTCTCATTTCCCACCAAACTTCTGAGTCCGTTTCATTATATCCTTGAGACCATGTGCCAAATGGTAAGAAAAGTAAAGTTTCTGTGGTTTTCATAGAACAGACTGGGACTCTAAGTCAATACCTTCACTTAGTGAAGACAGTGATAAAACGGAGACACAGCAATGAGTATGGAAAGGAGCATTCGATTTTGTCCGTTAGCAGAATAGTCCTCACCCACTCACTTGCTCATCCAGTTTTCTGTATGTAGGGAATTACTTCATAGGGTTCTAGGTAAAAAGGAAATCCCTTTGTAAAAGTACATAAACAAAAGTAAATAAGCAAATAAATAATATTGGCCTAATTGGAAGAAGTGAGACACAAACCAATATTGCGTGATGCTACTTACATTTAGTCTCTAGAGTTAATTTCTTACAGATAAGAAGCCATGATGGTAGAGACAATAGGAGTTACTTTTTAATGAATAAATAACTTCAGTTTGGCTGGTAGTTTGGCCTAGTGGTAGAGTGCTTGCCTAGCATGCACGAAGACCCTGGTTCGATTCCTCAGTACCATAGAAAAAAGCTAGAAGTGGTGCTGTGGCTCAAGTGGTAGAGTTCTAGCCTTGAGAAAACCCAAGGACAGTGCTCAGGTCCTGAGCTCAAGGGCCAGGACTGGCAAAAAAAACCCAAAAACAAACAAACAAAAAAAAACCTTCAGTTTGGGAAGATGTAAATAAGGTCTGGAAATGGAAGGTGTGTGATAGTTTCACAACAATTTAAGGGTACTTACTAACACTGAAGTGTACACTTAAAAGGGATTAAATGGTAGATTTTATATTTATGTTTTATCAAAATAAACAAAGAAGCCAAACAAAGCATCAGAAATCTAACAGATGCAACCAAGATTTCAAATGGGATTTATTTAGAATACAAGTGTCCCACAACAGTGAATAATAGCAAGTCCTTTTCTATACTCTTCTTTTTACCAGTCAAGGATGAAACATTGGCGATGACAGCACTTGACAGCTTTGCCTTGAAACATCAGGACTGACAATTTTCATTTGAAAGCTTCCTTCTATTGTACAGACTGTAATACTGTTGAAGAAAAAGAGAAAAAAAGAGGAATTAATTTTCCTTCATTTTTTAGTTGAGTGCAATTTCCAGAGCTCTTACATATTACCATGAGAAACAGCTTCTGAATTTAAGGATTTCTATCTATACTCTTCTTACACATGAAAGAAAAGTATGAAGAGTATGAAATGACAGTAGGAAAGACTTTTTTTCCCAAGGAAAGGAAGCTGGATCGTACTGAAAAGTAAGTTCTGTGTGCAAGAAAAATACAGTTGCAAATCATAGTGTACTACCAACCTCACTACCAATTGAGTGGTGAGGTATGCATGTGTGAATTTATGAACCTATGAACTTGAGGATGACTTGATTAAAGGGAATTAAATACTAGTATGTGATGAAATTAGGTCTGAACAAACCTTTTGGATGCCATCTACTTTTGCCTAGGAGTAAACACAACAGTACAATGGCCAGGCTATTTGCACAAATAGATTTAAAAAAAAAAAGCAATCCACTACTAAATGGAAGAACAAAAAGAGCTTCATGTGAAAATAAGGTAGAAACAGCCTTTTTAAGAGCTTAAGACTTCATTCCATCAGACCAGTTCAACCACCAATCCCCAAACTAATCAAGTCATTTTCTTCCTGCTTGCAGTATCATTCTGGCTGCATTGCAGAAAATAAATCATTGTAAAACCAAATTGTGTTTATTCTCCCTGCCATAGTTTTTTTATTTTAATTCAATTAAAATTTTTAAAATACTCTTTTATGTGGTTGTGCATTTTTCATCTTATTTTCTTTTGTGATTCCTATGGTTAGATTGTGTGATAAATAGGAAAAGAACCAGAAATACTTTTGCAAACAATAGACGGACAGACAGGTAGGTGGATTAGATAAACAGATAGGTAGTAATGAGAAACACTAGCATTAAATTAATCATTTCCTAAATTTTTGAGGGAAAGAGTGTTTTAATTGGTTCTGTGCCCTGAAAATCCCTCGGATTCTGAGCGAAAATATAGCAACTTTTCAGGCACTTTAATTTTTTAAGGAAATTCACAGCAGAAATCACTACCTATCATGTCCTCAATTTTCATTGATGTAGTTGAATCACCTAGGAAACTTGAAAAAAAAAGTAGCATTCTGGCTCCATCCTTAATTTGAATCGGCATCTAGAGAATCCTGACATTTACAGTTCTAATAACTTCCTCGTGCATTGCCAGCAAAGCAGAATTACAGAATTCTGGTAGCTGTGATACCCTGCAATACAAGTGGTTAGCATCCCTGTGTAATTAACTCTTCCACCTTGATTAGATAGTGATCATCTGATTCCCACTTCTTTTACTATCATTATGTTCTGTGACCTGTTCAGGCCAAAGTAAATGAGTCTGAAAACTAGTTTGTTGTTGAAACTACCTAGAAGAATTGTAACTCTATCTTACATTTTTTGTTGTTGTTGTTGTTGTTTTTTGCCGGTCCTGGGCTTGAGCTCAGGGCCTGAGCACTGTCCTTGGACTTTCTCAAGGTTAGAGCTCTACCACTTGAGCCTCAGCACCACTTCAGGCTTTTTTTTCTATGTATATGGTACCGAGGAATCGAACCCGGGTCTTCATGCATGCTAGGCAAGCACTTTAACCACTAGGCCAAACTCCCGGCCCCTATCTTACATTTTTTATTAGAAGTTGTAGACCATTCTGTAACTTAGTAATGAGAAGAAAGAAGCAGAAACAACTATGGATTTGCAATGGTAGTAGAGAAAGCCATTTCATTTGGGGATAAATGAGAACCTGCCATATGCAACTTCCATCTGCAGATGCTAAGGGCTCTTTGATGAGGTAAAGTACAGATGGGAACTCTTGGTTAGAGTATTTTCTTGAAGGAGGCTGAAAACTGGAAACATCCAAATTACTTACTTTCCGGAGATTAATTAGGACTTTTAAGGTCACTGGAAAGTAGGGAATCTAAACTTTACCACAGGCTATTCATCATAAAAATTTAGCTTCTTTAGATTAATAACATTTCTACCTGAACACATATAAAATTAAATCATATTCAAATTTTATCATCTTTATCCCTTTAATCTTGCTTTTAACTCAGTCACTACATTTTTTTTGGAACAACAAACACCTCCACAACTATAGATTTTTCATAGGTAGAGAAGTAATGTGCTGGCATGTAAAAGAACTCCTAATAAAAAGAAGTCAAATGAGTTTATTTCTCATTTTCCAAGCACCTTTTATCACAATAACTGTAAACAAGGAAAACTGAGGAAAACTTACAGAAACTGAATCGTTTTACTAAACAATTGCATCCCATGATATTCATTTTTGTGGTTATCAAATATTTGCAAAGGGCCAAATTTGAACTCTTGCTTTGTCAAGATTTTTTTGTCAGTTGTGGGGCTTGAACTCTGGGCCTGGACGTTGTCTCTGAGCTCTTCAGCTCAAGGCTACCGTTCTATCAAGATTTTGGGACACTGTATAGGCTAAATTCAGTTACGGTGCTTCTGAAACGGCCGGGTTAATCATATAGTGCTGATAATGGCAGTGGGTGCCTGTAGACCTTGACTTCAATGCTTTCCTTAGCATTTTGATTCTGTCTTTAAAGGATCTGAACTGGTCTCTTGCAGAGTCCATACACAGTGCCAACTCCACCCAGCAGAGCATATTAGGACTAAATCTCCTGGAGTAAACTGCTACAGACGTCCTTTGTTTGGATTTTGGCTCTGTTGTAATTACAGATAAGCGTGCATCTGGCTCCTTTCTGCTCTGGAGAAATCATATTTTGTTTGAAAGACACTGTCACTCCAGATTAACTGCCACTTCCTAAAAAAGGCATTTCATGCTTCTTAGAAAAACTTGTTCTCTCCCCCACCCCTCTCTCTCTTTCCTTTCTTCCCTCCCTCCCTTCCCGGTACTGTGGAACAAACTCAAGGCCTCATGCTTTCTTGCTGTGTCACTTGAGCCACATTTCTAGCTCCAGTTATTTTGCTGATTATTTAGAACCAGCCTAAGCTGGCTTTGAATCTTGATCTTTTAGGTCTCAGCCTCCTGAGTAGCTGGGATTACAAGCCTGAGCCACCAATGCCTCTGTTAAATTTTGTAGTACCTTATTAGAGGAATTCCCTACTTTGCTAAAGCCCAACAGAAAGTATGACTTTGAAATAGACATTGTGGGAAACCCAGCAGAAATTGAGAAGTTTTTCTCTTCAACTGACTTCATTAGAAAGTAACATCTGCTGTCACCTAATTTCATGGAAGCAAGTCAATACCCGAAACACAAGAAGGGCATAATCTCAGAATAAATGGCAGTTCTTAAACTGAATAAATTTAGTGCTCCACAAAACAAATGCCATGGCTCTAATCTTCCTGCTGTCTTTGAACAGTGCTGCCTCTCCACCCGCGGAGCTCTGTCTTCAGCTCAGAGATTTGGTATGGGTTTAGAAGGAATATAGCATTTGAAACAATACTGTCCTAAAGTTGGATAGTCATGTTTCCATTGATAGCTAAATGGCCTAATGCAAATCAAATTTCATCATTCTTCACACTGACTTCTTTGCTAATTAAAAAAAAAAAAGCGAGGGGAGAGTTAGTAGTAGGAGTCCACACAGTGGTTCATTCTTTAGAAAAAGGAAAAAAAAGCAAAGTTTCATTTTCTACCAATAATTTAA
Source organism: Megascapheus bottae (assembly GCF_031878675.1). Taxonomy (NCBI): domain Eukaryota; kingdom Metazoa; phylum Chordata; class Mammalia; order Rodentia; family Geomyidae; genus Megascapheus; species Megascapheus bottae. The sequence continues at coordinate 45,853,567 of NC_143522.1, read as the reverse complement.
GCATCTGTAACTCCAGCTACGTGGGATTCACAGATAGGAGGAATGTGATCTGATGCCAGCCCTAGGCAATAAAACTAATAATAGCAAAAGAAAAAATACCACAAAACACAACAAACAAAAGCAGAAGGAGCCAATCCAAAAAGATAACTAGAGCAAAAAGAACTGGAGGTATGATGATTCAAATACTAGAGTGCCACCCTAGCAAACCTGGGGTTTGGAGTTCAAACCCTAGCATGCATGCAAATACATACATACATGCACACATGCATACATGCATGCATGCATACACTCATACATATGCAAATACACACATAATGGTCTAGCATAAAGAAAGCATAGAACTGTACAGCACTTCCTGGTTTTACAAAGATTTTTTTAAAGTGGAAAATCTAAATTTCACTTTTGCAGCAACTCAACTGGACTAATAGGCAGTTATTCAAAAGAATGGCTATTCTCATATATATCCATCCTGACCAATGTTGTTGACTTACTTGCTTATGAATGCTACAGCAAGTTAAAATGTGTATAATGCTATTTTGTAAGACTAATGAAAAGAAAATTATGTCCATGCATTTATGTTGGAAAACTTTGCTTACACACAAAGAAACAATCCAAGAAAGAGATATTGACTCTGCCTCTTTCCTCACACCACATCTCTTGATGGCCCCACACCTGCTGTATATTCTTCCTAGCCCTTACTTTCTCTTTGGTTTTATTGTCCTTTCATATGATATTGATTTTACTCAGTTTAGTTTTTTTGAGTTGATTCAGAATCCATGTTAATGAGGTGCAAGGCTTTTATTGGATGCATTTTACGTTATATAATGATCAAAGCATAGTTCCCTCATGAGAAGGGAAGTCATGAGAAAACAGTTATCTTTTTTCTGCTTTGTCACTGCTAAGTTGAGAACTGAGCCCAGCAAAAAGTGAGTAGTCCATGAATAGTTATTGAATCAGTAAGTGACAAACTGCTAATCATTGGAAGTGGTGCTGTGGCTCAAGTGGTAGATCGAAAGCCTTAAGCTGAAGAGCTCAGGGACAGTGCCCAAACCCACAGTTAAAGCCCCGTGACTAACAGGAAAAAAAAGTTACAAACTGATAATCACTGATCTTAGAGGAAGAGGATGGTAAGGGGGAAAATAAGAGCCCAGTTGGCTTTATTTTATACAACTGGTTACATTTGCCTTGTAGAAGATGCACAAATTACTTCTAAAATCTAAAAGGACACTATAGCAATTCATTAAAATGCAAACTACTTGGCACATTTTCTGGCATTGATGCTCAGTAACTGCTCCTTTCCTCCTCACAAACTTCTCATTTACACTCTGCAATAGACATGCTTTGCTATCTGTGGTCAGGAAGAGTTTTCCCACTCTTCCAACATTTAAGTGTGAATTTAAAAGCACCTTTCAACTTTCTCAAGGTTGTTTGGATTTGGTTATATAACCCTTTTTTCTACTTTCTTCTGGTAGAGAAAGTACAGGATAATGATAAAATGAGTCTCTGGGGAAGAAAAGGATAGCTTTTGTTTTACAGATTAGCAAAGTTAAAATGGGCAGAAGGAGGGAGAGAAGGAAGGAGAAAAGAAAAGGAAAAGACTAGGAGAGGAGGGAGGGAGAAAATTAGAGAGAGGGCAAGAAGGAAGAGAAGCAAGTATGGAAGAAGAGTAGGGAGATAAGGGAGAAGATGCGAGGAGGAAAAGAAAGAAGAGGGGGAAGGGTGAGGAGGAAAAGGAAAAGAAGAAGAAAGAAGGAAAGAAAGAAAGAAAGAAAGAAAGAAAGAAAGAAAGAAAGAAAGAAAGAAAGAAAGAAAGAAAAAGAGAAGGAAGGATGGAAGGAGATCCTGGAGCTGGTAAAGTAGACATCAGGAGTTAGAATTTAGATCAGTAGAGGAGAAGGGACAGACACTGATGTCTTATTATTAGGGGCATGGTTGTGAATGTGATGAATTGGGAAGGGAGTAATGGGCTCTCCTTTTCCTCGCAAGACCTCTGACTGATCACAACCATGGCCTCTCAGATGTAGACAGCTCTAGGACATCATCAAGTCTACAACCTATGATTTACAAATGAAGCAATGACACCACAAGAGCTCAGCTCATTGATTCTTGTGGGGACACATCAGAGGTGTGATATCTATGGAAGATGGCTTCCTGTCTTAACTTCCCAGTGATGTGGAGACAGTGCACAGGTCTACAATTGGAGGCTGCTAAGCTAGTGGGCACTGCCAGGGGCAACCACGTAGAAAAACCTTACTCTTGCCAAAGAACTCAGAGGCATGGATGTGATTAGGTCCACATGAGGCGATCCCCACAAGACAATGTATTAGAAGGCAAGAATTTACAGACTTGAACCCTAAGCCAAGTGTCAGGAAGGGAGAAAAAAAATCTCAACATGGCATTGAAAGCACATGCATAGGTCTCTATTCTGTCTTCTATTTGTGAAGATTGTCTGGAAGACTGAGTCTCATAGACCACTGGCATTTCTTATCAAGATAAATATCTGGAGCTTTCATGGTGTATTTAAATCTCTCTGCATTTCTTTGTAGGCCGGGTGAATGCCAAGCTGGAGAGAGCAGGTAGCTTAGAAATTATATTCTTCAAACCTCACCCGCTGGGCTGAGTGGGGAAACATGTGTCAAGATCTACTGCATATGACAATAAATGTGACGAGGAGAAAACGCTAGTGGGTGAGAACTCTGGGATTGGAGTGGCTGGTGAGGGAGAGCTGAATGTCAGGGCTTAATTGCAAAGCAGGAGGTCATTAGCCAGTAGCTGCAATTCCCCTGGTGACTTTGTTTGCTTTATAACAGATGATTAAATCAGTGAGAGACAGTGCACTTGGTAACAGTGCTCTCTGTGACAAAGGCTCCTGCCACATGGGCCGCTGCTGGTGACACTTCAGTGGCCTTTGCAGGCTGGACTTCATGAAATGAAGTAGAGATTATGGAAGATGCGAATGTTTCACATTGAGCACCTCTAACTTCCTGTCACACATGTATAGATTCTGGAGATGGCTGAAATCCACAGCCACCAACTAGTTGTGAGATTTGAAGAAAATGAAGATGATTAAACAGTGAATGAGCCTGAGATCTCTTATCAATAGGGAAGATTCAGCTGCTACACTCATCAGAGAAATGTTCAAGTAGATCTACTTGTGAAAGACATAAGAAAAGTGGCCCAGAGATTTCAGCTCCAGAGCTTCCTGATGACATGCTGGAACACTTAGGAGACTGCTCTGTTCTCTGAGATTCTTTCTCTCTCCTTCCTTCTTTCATGCAGGACCAGGCCTGGCTGTATTCTGTTGGTTCTCCTATCTTCCCAGTTCTCTCTCAATCCCTCTTGCTTTAATAATAATTGGCAGTTTTAATTACAACTAAATGTCTACCTCCTGGAAGATCCAAGATAGCATAATTTATTTCCTTTAGTTATAAAACAAGAAATAGTCCTCAAGACTTCCTTATAAAGGTGTTATAAAGATTAACCAACGAGATAGATGAGGATGGCTAAGAAACAAAAATAATGCCTAGCAAGGAACAGATGGCATGTTCAAGGCTGTTGTGGCCTGTTCTTAGTCTCTTGTAGCACATCAAAGCTAAGCTGCAGCCTTAATATTGACTGGGAACTCTGTTCCCAGCAGGTTCAAGAGCTGAAATCAGACATATTGAATGTTCCTTCTCCTATCTCCTGGGCCTACAGTATCTAGAAGTTTCTGAAAGGTTTGAGGGCTTTTTTTAAGGATGGTATAAAAATACTCAAGAAGCATTCAAAACTCTTTTTCATGAAATATAAAGGAGGGGATTTAATTCCCTGGTCCTTTGAACTAGTGAATTCTAGTGAGCACATCGCTCCTCCCAGGGATTTTTTTAAAATTTAAGCCAATTTCTACTTATCAAAAGACACATCATTCCTTTAACTGGGAACACGATGTAAGCAGGTAATGACCTTAGGCAGGGGGTCTACCAGTGCATGGAGGAGTGTTTGCTAGTATGAATCAGCATTCATGGGATTTTCCTGCAGAACGGCCTCAATCACTGCCTGACACAAAAGATAGGCCTCTGGTTGGCATCAAATCTTTTGCAGACAATTGGGAGCATTAGAAACCTGTATTTAACTAAGGAAATATAATCAAACATAAAGGTGTAAGTTATCTCCGAAGTACAAATATATGATGAGCATCTAACAAGAGCTATATTTTTTCCAGGCAAATAGACATTTCAAAGGTCAATTGGGGGAAAATAAATGGACTCAGGTGCTGGTAGCTCACAGGTTCACATAGTGCAATCGAGGATTGGGGAACATTTTCAGTCATCCCTTCTGAAGGAGGAGGCATTCATAAATAAAATGCCATCTAAATTGTCATCATAGCTGCACTTTTAAGCCTAAACTAAAGGCTTTCTTCATTGATGTCTATTCCATATACGTGCCTCATTTAGCCACTTAACTCTTCTTTATGTGAAGCTGGCTGATTCCCAGACAGGATTTTCACTGGGAAATGAATTTTATGCTGTTGTTCTCCAAGGACAAGTGTTTTTCAAATCGTTTTGGCTTTTGACCTTGGATTAAACAGAGTCCCTGTTGCTGCCCAGCAGGAAGTCAATACAAATGCTCTTCCTGTCAGGTGGAGAGCAGCCTTTTGCATAACTGTCCTGGAACCAGATGGTTGGGTGACTTAGCACTCATCTAAATGTGTCAAAACCTTAAGCCCAGTTATGCATCTATTAGGAAAAGAATCACAGATGCTCATTTTAATATTCATTTTTATTCTAATTTAGCAGTTCCAGATAGGACTTAATGACATTGTGTCCAAAGGCAAGAGCTCAAGGCTACTGATGTGGAATGTAATGACCCTCAGAAACCCTGGAAGGGAATTTGGTCTAGTTCTTTTGCTTTATCAGTGAGCCAGTCAAGGTTCAGACATAGACCCCGGTAGGGCTCAAAGTTATCTGGTGACCTAGGTGTTCAGTCTGAGGAGCCTAGATTCTGGGATGTTGGGTAGTATGTAATATTGGGGAAGAAGAAGTCTTGGAATGATATAGTGTAGCTTGCTCCGTCACAATCTGGCATCAGAGAATGTGAAAACTGCCAACAGGCTAAAGTATTTCAAGTTAACATGCCTAATCCTTTGTGGTAAAAATCAAGGGCCAGAACAGTAGGTGACTTGCTTGGGGTCTCATATCTAGGTTAAGAAATATCCTCTAAAATGCAAAGCCAAGAATAAACTTCAAGAGTGGTAATGATACATGACAATGTTGGTATGCCAGGCTGTCCTCTTAGTCCAGCTTCATTGGCAATAGTCTGAGAATCCATTTTTAGTAACAGTTAATCTAATTAACACCTGATCTCATTTAATCAGCAGATACTAGATTAATACAACTTTTAATTTTAAATATGATCATATTTAACTTGAAGGGGCTTTTGCAACATTTGAATTGTTTTCCTCTCTGTTTCTAAGGTGTTTCTCATGGTAAAGATTTATAATTAGTTTACAAGCCAGAAAGAAGTCAAATCCTCCCATGAGGACTTTTATCTTTCTACTGAAAAGGTAACTACTCACTGGGGAACATGTGCCCTTTAGTGAAGTTTTCCTAAGAAACATTCCTTGGGCTTTCAAATTTTTACGACAGTTCAGTTGGGCCCAGAGAAGCTGGATTTACTGGATTAGCAGAATTTTACAATTCATTTTGCGTCTCCGAGAATTTATCCGACTGTATTCTTGGCACTGGAAGACTTAGCAAGTCCTTTCTGATTTTTTTCTCAAAGCTCGGTAAATATTTCATAAGGTATGCATAAATGAATATGTACAATGCAGTTAGCCAACATGTATTAAACACTTTATGCAAGTACTGAGCTAATTATGCTATTTTGATTATTACTTTGAGAAAAATGGGCATTATTGCAAAAGTTTTACAGGTGAAGAAAAGAAGGTCATTGGCAGATTAAGTGACTTACTGAAAGCTTCATAGCTAGCTGATATCAGAACTGGACTGCCAATCCAAAACTTGTATGCTATTCTATTCTCTTTGTGAATGAAGCATAGCTTCTTATTTATATACAGACACAATATTCTCAGAAACAGCTTCTCAACCTCTAAATGGTCAAAAAATTGCTTAATATCCACCATACTCTGTTGGGCCATATTCAGTGGCCTATTGTGTCCAGGTTCTGCAGCTACCAAAGGAAAGATTCAAATTCAGCTCTTGACCAGAGCTTTAGTGTTCTTAGTGTTTTAGCTTTAATGTTTTTCATTGATTTTCCAGACTCAGAGGCCTACTAGAAAAGAATTAACCTTTCAAACATCTAAACATATACTATCAATCTTTCTTAATCTTTTCCACCGAGAGGTAAATACTCCCAAATTCAGATTATGAGACAGCTTGACACCAAAGCCAGACAAGAATATTAAAGAAGAAGAAAATTATAGGCAAATACCTTGCTAAACAAAGATGCAAAAACTACTTGCAAATGGAATTGAACAACATAATGAATAAGGTGGGATTCACCCTAGGGAAAAAAATAAAAACAATAACTGTGCTAATACCATATTAACAAGATGAAGGATTTGTTACATGTGATTAAAATCACAGGTATCAGGAGTGTAGAACGTTTTATCTGCTGAAGCCATGAGGATATTTGAACATCATTGGGGAATATATAGAATTATTAATCCAGGCAGTCAAGCTGCAGGTACTTCTAATGAGAAGTGCATCTATCTATCCCATCAGTACCAAATAATCTCAAGAGCCTTACATAGCCTTCTTGAAGGCAGTTGAAGCATCTCACAAAATTGAGATCATTTGATTAGTTGAAAATACTCTCAACATTTACTTTTAGCATTACTGAGATTTGGGCTTACTAGCAAGAAGCTTTACCACTGACGCCATATCTCAGGAACTCAACAAATTATAAATGGAAGTGGGCCTCTATCCCAATACAATAAAAGCCATATGTATCATACCCACAGATAACACTATACCATAAAGGTTGAAAAAATGCCCACTCTTGCTCCTTCTACTCAATAAAACGAAAAGTCCTGATTAACACAAGTAGGCAAGAGAAAGAAATTAATTTTATATGACTTGGATAGGAAGATGGTTAAAATAGTCTGTTTGCAAGCAGTGTGACTGCAAAGTATCACCACATGCACACACACACAAATATATACATATGTATATGTACATATACATATACATATTCTAAAGTCTTAAAGGAGAAAAGTAAAAAGCAAGTAATTCAGGAAGACTACAGTATATAAAAATCAGCATACAAAAACCACTTATCTTTCTATGGGGTAACAACAAATTGCCAAAAATTAATTAATCTTCCAAAGATGAAAGGAAGACAATTATTCTCAACTTTTTGCAAAAAAATAAGATGAAAGGAATACCTGAACCAGACAAGGAGATTACTAGAAAAAAATTACATGCCAATACCATTGATAAACATAGATGCAAAACCTCCACAAAAATTCCAAGTTATTGAGGCCGGGAGTTTGGCCTAGTGGTTAAAGTGCTTGCCTAGCATGCATGAAAACCCGGGTTCGATTCCTCGGTACCACATACATAGAAAAAAGCCAGAAGTGGTGCTGAGGCTCAAGTGGTAGAGCTCTAGCCTTGAGAAAGTCCAAGGACAGTGCTCAGGCCCTGAGCTCAAGCCCGGGACTGGCAAAAAAAAAAAAAAAAAATTCCAAGTTATAAAACAGAAAAAAATTTAACCAAGGAAAAGAAAACCCTATACACTGAAAAATAGAAAATATGTATGAAAGAAATTAAGGTTGAAACCACTACTAGAATAGGAGAAAATCTCTTTTAACTATAGTTTAGATTAAATTTGGACAATTTGGATATTTGATAATATCCAAAGTACTGTATTCTGAATAGACATTTCTCAAAAGAAATAAAATGGCTCATAGGAGTGTGAACAGATCTGAATATAAACAGCCACCAAGGAAAATGCACATCAAAACCACAAGGAGATATCACATACCTCTGATTAGAATGACAAGTGCTATGAGCCAAACTGAAAAAGACAAACATCCCAGCTTCTCACTCATATGAAAATCATGACATCAGTGGTAAGCAAGAAGACTGTGGCTGAGGAAAGGGTAAGTGAAAGGGAGGGTAAAGAAGTTAAGTGATTTATTGCAGAATTATTCACAATACCCAAAATGTGGGGAAAAAATGTAAGGATCCTTTGATAGATGAATGGATAAAGCAATTTTAAGAAATATACAATGGAAGGCCGGGAGTTTGGCCTAGTGGTTAAGTGCTTGCCCAGCATGCATGAAGACCCGGGTTCGAATCCTCGGTACCACATACATAGAAAAAAGCCAGAAGTGGTGCTGAGGCTCAAGTGGTAGAGCTCTAGCCTTGAGAAAGTCCAAGGACAATGCTCAGGCCCTGAGCTCAAGCCCAGGACTGGAAGAAAAAAAAAAAGAAATATACAATGGAATATAATTCAGGCTTCAAAAAGAGGGAAATTTTGCCATTTGCAACAACATGGATGATTCTAGAGAACATTGTGCTAAGTAAAATAAGTGTAATAAACCAGGCACTGAAAGGAATAATATTGCTTAGATGCGGAATCTAAAGCATTAGAAAAAGGACTAGAAATTGTGGTGAGAGAGGAGGAAATTGAGAAATACTGATCAAAGGTATTGGCCAAATTTTCAGTTATATAGTTAATAAGATTTAGCAGTATATAAAATGATAACTAAAAATTAATACATTGCGTCAGGTGCCGCTGGCTCATGCTTGTAATCCTAGCTACTCAGGAGGCTGAGATTTGAGGATCGAGCTTCAAAGCTTGTCCGGGTATTAAAATTTGTGACTCTTCTCTTCAATTAATCACCAGAGAACTGGAAGTGGGGCTGTGGCTCCAGGGGTAGGGCGGTAGTCTTGAGCTGAAGAGCTCAGGGACAGTGCCCAGGCCCAGAGTTCAAGCCCCATGACCAAAAACAACAACAAAAAATTAATACATTGTATGCAGGAAATTTGACAAGGGAACTAGATTTAAGGACTCTCAACTTTCCCTCCAGAAAAAAAAAAATAAATATATGAGATAGCGAAGCATTAAATAGTTTGATTGTGGGAATCATTCCCAAAGGTATACCTCTATGTAAAAATAACACCACCACCACGTTGTCTACCTCAAATATCTATTGAAAAATATTCAATATTCTTTCAAAGAAAGAAGTCAGTTTCACAGAAGGCATAATTCTAAACTGAGTGGAAAGAGCTTTCTTTTTTACTGTATTCTTTCTTTAAAATTAAATCAGTTTTTTAATGGATCAATTAGCCTTTGTCATCATGTCATTGTCATGAAATGAATTTTCCTATGTAGAGAAACAATACTCCAAGCTGATGCTCTTTTGATTCATACCTCTAACATTATTGATCAAGAGACGTTGTCTTCATAAACTGCTTTGTTAAATGGCAACTCCTTTGTGCAACTATTTAACGGTAACAAAAAATAAATTCTCAAAGAGTTAGTCTACTTTGGTTAATTGTGTTTTGTGGATCTAGAGGTTGTCAGTGAATGGGGAAATAAGTAAATAAGTCAGTGCAAGAAAGCCAATGGAAGCAAGAAGATGTGTTTGTATTCCTTTGATGAATGCTCTTAAAGTTGCCTTTTTCAGAGAATTCAGTTTATTTTGTATTTACAGAATTATACCATGCCACAATCTTTAAAATGAAAATAGCCCTACATCATCTGCTGTGGAAGAGAAAGAAAACAAATGGTATAGTTAGCGTGGCCCCTATCAAAAGGTAACTGATAAAATGAGGTTCAAGCAAGGTTATGTAGCCCATTTGGGTACAGAACATAAACACTTCCCCTCACAACTTCTAAAACTCTAGAAACACCCTCCTGTTAGCATCAGTACTGGGGAACAATTCAGAGGTAATACATGCTTGGTTATATAAAGAAACACAAACAATTTAAATTTTATTTTATCTCATTCTTCTAATGAAGTGTATGCTCGTAAAACAATAATAATGAACAATAAAATCACCCAATCTTACTAGCTTATTTCCCTTGTGGGAAAGCAGAATGTGACTTATTTTCTAATGTTAAATTTTTTGGAATATGGAAACAAATAAAATAATTACATATATTTTTTACATTTTCTTTACCACTCACTTTATATTGAATGGCCCTCTTGCTAGCTCCTTGGGTCTGACACAAGGTCAAACTCATTTCACATTGCATGAATGTTTGAGAGAAAAGTAGTTCTGTAGCTCATAGTTCATGACATAAAGGTTAAATCTAGTGCCCCAAATCACACAGCAGGAAAATAGGCCAGAATTTTCTAGCACTGGTCCTTCTTACCCAATATTTCATGAGAGATTTTAAGTTGCTCACAAGTCACACTTAAGTTCCTCTCATAATCATTTTTATCTCCATATTTATTCGCCATTTTGAAAAATAACATTCCTGACTTCTAGCAGAGTTTCTTTTTAAATGTCTTATTAAACACTAGGGCTATCTTTTAATGGATCAGTAAAATGATCTTGAGTACAAGTTATTTTAATGTTTCTGATCACATTTAATTTTATGAGGCAGCAAATTCTAGCTCCTGTGAGAGGCCCTTCATTTATTTATTTATTTATTTACTTACTTACTTATTTATTTTTCCTGTCCTGGGGCTTGAACTTAGGGTCTGAACACTGTCCTTGGACTTTCTCAAGGCAAACACTTTCCCAGTTGAACCACAGCACCACTTATGGCATTTTTCTGTGCATGTTGTACCAAGAAATCGAACCCAGTGCTTTGTGCATGCTAGGCAGGCACTCTACCATTAATTAGGCCATGCTCCCGGCCTTTCAGTTATTACTTGTTAAGTTATAAAGCTGAGTAAACAAAAGCCAAATAATGAGTGATTGTTGTACTATGTTATCTCTCATCTCTTTTGCTGTCCCTTGGTTAGCTCATATTGTTACAGTATTTTACATGGTTATCTGATATATTGGATATATGCCTATTTGGTTATTTGATATTGGATAGGGAAGGGGGGAAAACAAGATGAGGGGCGGGAGTGGGGGGAGGGAAATGGGGACCAAAGCATGTGAATCAATGTTTGTGAAGTAATGCACCTATCTGGTGAATATAATGTAACCCTTCTATTAATTACAATAAAATTGTATTTTAAAAAGCTAAGTAAAGGAGATCATAGAAGATAATCAATTATAGTTATTTTATATTGAAATTGCAAATGTACCAACCAAATTCCCTGATTCCTTAAACAATTTTAATACCATGACTCCAATTCTGTGATAATCCCTTTCAGAATCTATGACCTATTGACATTTGAAATCTACAAAAAGTCATTTTTGAAGGAAGCATTTTCCAAGTTTGATTGATTTTTTTCAGTCACAGAATGTCTTGACCACATTTGAGATGTGCTGAATCAGCTGTTTTTTTCAGGTGAGGGATTTGAGAAGATACATTTTCACAAGGATTTCAGGAGTTTCTGAGGCTTACTTTGCCAAGTTTGAAAAGCTCTGTTTCGATGATAATTTGTGCTCTATGACAGGATACTTCTGAGGCAAATAGAAACATTAAAACTTTCTAATGACTTATTTATATCTGCACCTAAGTGATCTTATCCCAAGAACTATCTGAAGCAAAAACCACTATGTCACAGAAAGAAAACCCAAAGCACTGTCAAGGTGTGGGCTTTGGATGTCAGCAGACCAGAACAAAACTAAACTTCTCTTGCACTACTCTGCTGCCTAGAGTAAAAAAGATTGTCTTGATGAAAATCCAAATACTTTTTGTCATAGTTTATAGAAATACTTTTTTTTGAAAAGAGCAATCAGAATGCTCTCACTTTTATACATGTTTTTAGTGCACAGAGGGTTTGAGAATCATACTATTTAGGTACCTTATGCATTGAAGAGTACTATTTCTTTGTTTTTTGCAAATAAAAATACATTTGAGTTGATCCTGGAATATCACTTTTTTCAGTATTTATTTATTTATTTATTTATTTATTTATTTATTTATTTATTTATTTATTTATTTATTTTTGGCCCCTTTCTCTTTCTGGCCCCACTCGCTCCGGCCCCGCTCGCTCCGGCCCGGCTAGGCCCCCTTTCTAGCTCAGGCCCCGCTCGCTCCGGCCCGGCCCTGCTCCTGGCTTGCTCTGGCCCCGCTCGCTCCGGCCTCGCTGGCTCTGGCTCGGCTCGCTCCCGCACACTCTGGTCCTGCTCGGCCCCCACTCGGTTGGGCTCTGTTCACTTCAGCTCAGCTCGCTTCTTTCGCTCTCTGTCGCCGTCGCAGTCTTGTCTCTGCCACTTCCGGCTTGGTTGTGTATGTGGGATACCGAGGAATCCAACCCGGGTCTTTGTGCATGCTAGGCAAGCACTTTAACCGCTAGGCCAAACTCCCGGGCCCTTCAGTATTTATTTTTATTTAAGTAGTTGTACAAAGGGATTTCAGTTACACAAATCAGATTATAAGTTTGACACCTCTTGATCAGTGTCACTCCTTCGTTTATTCCCTCCATTCTCTTCCCACCCCATTCATAACCTCAAGTTGTACAAGTCAAGATTTGCATAATGTACAGTAGATATAATGATGGTGTTTGGTCACCTCCCTTTCTCCACCTGTGTGCTCTATATCGCTTTCTAATTTTGTATTGCCTTATACAGAAATGTATTTTCCTACAGTGATCGTGGCAATACCAGGTCTTGGCTTCTCTTAGACTCGTTCTAGAAACCTCCTAATGCTGGAATGGAAGAATAAAAATATGGCAGAGGAACCAGCAAAGCAATTTCTAGATACAAATGCATTCTTTAAGAATCAGACAAACACATCTGTTCCATGTAAAAGATCATCATCTCCATCATAATTGGACTTCTTATGATATGATCAAATTACAGTTGCTTGCAAATGCTAGGTAAGAGCTTCATTTTGAAATATTTTATTATACTATATTGAAACTTATGATGCAAACATGTTATTTAATTTTAGCTAATTATATATAAATATAAGAACTAGAATAGATCACAAAATAATTCAGGTATATGACTCCTCACCCAGCCTAACTCTCCTTTAAATTATAAAGATTTCATTCTTTATACACTTTTCTGATTTAGTCTTTATTTTATGATTGATACCTGGCATTTATGAACCACATAAGATGTTAACTAATATCAAATCATGAGCTTAATTGTAAATTAAGGCCATTGAGTTAACCTGAGACAACATATTCAAAAGCAAAAAAAAATGATGGATACATAGTTAGATGAATGTTAAACAATCACTTTTATATTTTATAACTATCTCAAAAGAAACCAGAGAATCAATAATAACAGAAAGATTTGGGGGAAAATGGAAGTACCTGGTGCAATTCATGGCAGAGATATAATTCAAGGAAGAGGATCTATAGCACCCTCTTTGCTAGATAATCTCTCTGTGCTCTGCAGCTACAAGGACCTCTATTTGCATTTTACAGCAATCACTAGATTGTGAGACCTTACACAACTAATTAGTGATGTGTAGAGAGGACTTACCACAGTGTCTCAGATTCTAAAATCAGACGACTGTGTACATATATTTGTATATTTTTATCTTGTGCCCATCATTTACTGTTTTAATTAAATGCCACAAAGTGTAAAGGCTGGCTGGTGATGCTAGCAACACATGTTATTATATTAGCAAACAAGAGAAGAACGGGAGTATGGACATACCATAAAACTTTAAAAATCTAGCATAAATGATGACAATTACACTATCAAACATTAATATTAAACGGAGTTTATTAGCTGTTTGTATGAATAAATAAATAATGTGAGATAAAATCTATCCAAATATCTAATGCAGAATACTTGTAAAGATACTTTGTTTTAAAAGAAAATGACTCGTGAAAGGCTCTCAGTAGGTGTGAACTAAATATATGTAAGAAAAATTGCATCCCTACCTGAAGGAAGTAGCCGAGAAGCACCTATTGCGCCATTGATTTCTTTGCTTTATAAAATTCTATGAGAGATGTCTTTTGCTGAGCAGATTTAAATTATGGTAATATCATTATTTTTATCATGGGTCTAATTATTCAAAGTTGGTCTTTCAGTCATGACTAATTTTGTGCTATGGTGACTCATATGCCGCACCATCAAATAAGGAAACATGTACTTTCAGATATTTAAATATAATTAAAGCTAAAGATTGCATACTAACCTTTAGTTACTTTCCGATTTACTCAGGTATGTAAGCTATATGCTATAGGTGATACAAAGCATGAACTTTTTTTGTTTTGCTCCAGTCCTAGGGCTAGAATTCAGGGCCTGAATGCTGTCCTTGAGCTTTCTTTACTCAAGGTTAGTATTTTACCACTTGGGCCGCAACTTCCCTTTTGACTTTTCGATGATTAAATGGCGGTAAAAGATCACAGACTTTCCTGCTGGCTTCAAACTGTGATCTTAGATCTCAGGTTCTTTAGTATCTAGGATTACAGGCCTGACCCCCCCTCCCCTGTGCCTGCTGCTCCCAATATTACGAAGGCAAACTGTGACGAGTGTGTTCTGTTCCCACCATTTGAATCCATGGTTTCTGTTTCTAAATTACCAACATTATGACTCAGCCACAGAGACCGACCTCAAAACCAGGTCACACATTTTATAGCTTGGCATAACTGAGCCCTGTAGACTCACTTATTCTTGCTCTGCAACACATGAGAATTTCCAAACGAAAGACTGATTTTTACCTTAGTGGAAGTAACTATATACGCAGGGTAAAGCTTCAATGGCTCAGTCTCTCACAGATCCACGGAAGCAGAATAACTTCTGCCTTCTAAGTCTCCTAAGGTATGGGAGAGAATGGAGATAGATTATCAAGCAGCTCATACCCATTAATGACTCCCTGTCATTGACTGGCCTCTCATGTCTACAGGCAGGAGATATTCTAGGCCCTGAAGTCAGGCTCCACAGCATGGAAGGCTATGAATGTCTGTCTGTTTGGGACCATCAATGGGTAAATCATCCCGCCGAACTGAAGAATCTCTAACCACAGAACTGGCCAGCATCTCTTTTCTCTGCGGAATATGTGTATGTCTCACATTAGGATGATTCCATCAGCTATGGATCACATAGATGATGGTGGCCTCATAAAATTATTATGAGGAGCCACATTCTAGTCAGCTGGAGACCACATAAACGTGTAATGTTTATGTAAACATGTTATGTCTACCTATAGAAATACTTACCATTCTGTTAAAATTGCCCGTGCTACGCCTTTGTATTTCAGCAGGCTGTGCCTACACTTTAAAAATTTTATGCCATCCCTGTTGCACAGGAATCGCTATCTGTAATTTTATTTAATTATATAGATTTGGGGGAAATTCCAGTTCTGTCACTTGCTTGTTTTTTGTCCTATCACAAGGTACTCAAATGCCCTTGTACAACATAGAGGAATAGTAGCTGCCTGTCTCATTTGGCTCTCTAGATTCTGGCTGGCATACTACTTACACAAAATAAAGTTTCAATGAATATTAGCTTCTATTTTAGCACAGAGATAATATTTCCTTAGAAATGCTATCCATTCTCATATTTAATTCTGTGTTTAAATTTCAGAAGGATTTTGTGACTCATAAAGGGTGATTATAATGAAGATTTTAGAATGTATCTTGCAATACATGAAAATCAATAGATGAAGTGCGATGACTTTCACAGTGGGGGTATTTTTTTAAATGAGTATCAGGCAGCTGCTGAACTGACTTCTGCTGCACAATAAATATCAGTAAAATTAAGAATATTATGAGTATTTACTTAAGTCTATTTTGAATAACATGGCCTCTCTATACCAATATGGGCTTTTAGACTAGGGTTGGTAAGACTTTGCACGTTCATATTATTAAATAGGAAAATAGCAATTCTACATCTGCAGATGGCTCTGTGGTTCCAAGTTAGAGTTTCCCTTGAGAGACTTATTAATGGAATCTATTGTTTGATAATTTAGTTAATTCCACTCCATTTTTGGATAATTTCTTGTCATTGCTTAATGATCGAGCAAAACTATGCTCAACCAAGAATAGGAAAATTGCTGGTTGAAAGAGTAGTGAAGTTTCAGGGATAATGTCATTTTCTTTACTCCAATAATCAAATCCAGGGTCTTGCTTACTCAAAGATTAGATGGATGGTAGGTGTGGAAGGCTGAAGTTAAGTCTTAGATTTACACAACATTCACTCATTCGTACCATTCCTTCTTATTTAAGTTTTCCAAGTTAAAGAATCTGGTTTTGGCCATCTTTACCTGCTTGTGCTATCCTACATTGAATTTAATTGCTGGAAATTTGGCCCTCATATCTCTAACCCTCACACAGTAGAGGGAGAGTTACTCTATCAGTTTTTGATCAGGTAGCTCTTTTTCTCATACTACTTTCATATAGTGCATCCTTACCCACAGCCAGGAACTCTTTGTTGTTGTTGCTGTTGTTGTTGTTCTCAAAACTCATTCCCTTTCCTTTTTGTTGTAGAATCACTTTCAGTTTCCACTCCCTTCTAGATACTCTTGCCCTAGGTAAATAAAGGAGCTGCCAGGTCAATCTCACACTGTAAAGGAGGCATGCTCCAGGCATCTCAGCTTAGAATGCATTGAAAATGTTGCTATATACAAGTGCTCGGCCCTTGGTCATACAATAGGCTAAGTCTGTAGTGAAGGCATCAGCGCAGTGTGGAATGACAAAGGGAAAGAGCTCATCTCTCCCCATCCAAAATGTTGCCATTAGGATATTTAAATGATTTTTGATTAGAGAAATGCTGCATCACTTTGAAAAGGTAATATGTTAGTTCAAGTCATGTATCACAAAGGCATCATTATCTGTGCATGATTTTTAGTGGTTCTGCTTTCGTATATCTTAGGAGTATTTGATTTACTTATGGTTTATTTATTTATTTTTGTCAGTCCTGGGGCTTGAACTCAAGGCCTGGGTACTATCTTTGGGCTTTCTCAAAACTAGTGCTCTACGACTTGAGCTACAGCACACTCCCAGCATTTTCTGAGTATGTGGTACCAAGGAATTAAACCCTGAGCTTCATGCATGCTAGACAAGCACTCTACCACTAGGCCACAGTCCCAGCTATTTTGGACATTTTTTTATGTCCAAAAGTGTTTCTGTGGGTAGACCTAATGACACAGATTTACATAAAACATCTACTTGGAAAAGTTCATTCTAAGCTTATTATCAATTTTTCAACTTTTCAAATGTTCAAAAGTTAAAAACTATCTTTTCCAAGAAAAGGAGATATTATGCCAAAAAAGCAATTTAAACCTTATAGTGAAAGTCTTAAGTTGAATGGTTATTCACAATGAGAAACAACTATGAACTTAAGACCAATTGGTAAAAAAAAAAAATAATAATAATAATAATAATTCCTGCTGGGAGTGGTGGTTTATGCCTGTAATCCTAGCTACTCAGGAGGCTTAGATCTGAATATCAAGATTCTAAGCCAGCCCGGGCACAAAAGAACCTGAGACTTTTATCTCCAATTAACTTCTAAAAAGGAGAAGTGGGCCCAGCTTGGCTCATGGATAGGCAGTAGCCTTGCCTGGAAAGCTCAGGGACAGTACCCAGGCCAGGTTCAAGCCCCATGACCCCAATAATAATAATAATAATAATTCATATCTTTATAACAAATTTATATTATTATATATGCATATATGTATCTCTGGAATTATACTCTTCTCATACTCTTTTATAACGAATGCTCTAAAAGCTCAATTCAAAAACACACTGCACTTTAATGGATCTTGTTTTCTAAAATATTTTCTGACATAATTGGAAATTGGTTCTTTTACTCAACCCCACAGTTAGAAATTAGCAGTTTATATAAATGAGGATGGAGAAGAAACCTTTGGTTATATATTTTCCCATCATCACAAATGGCATGAAATCATCTTGCACTTATTGGGCTTCAAATATTGAAGCGAGGCCCGAGGTACAACATTTGTGACCCAGGAAAACTGTGAAGGAGATGCTGGTGAGCCAGCATGGGTGCCATGTGATGAAAACTGTCCTAATTCGCGCCTTCTGCCTCAAGAGAATGGCCAGCAGTATTTCAGGTTCCAAGAATTCCATATCAATTCCTGGCAGAGAAAATGTAAAGCATGAAAATGAGATAATATGATACAGTCACATTTATTATGTGAAAACTCGTGTAATTCTTTAACAAAACTTTTTCAAGTCTGAGTGCCAAAGTCATTTTCTATAACATTCTCTTCATAGCAAAGATATATAGAGAGTGAATTAAATAAATACTATTTTTTTAAGAATGAAAGTTAAACTATTTCTTATCACACTCCTTGTGACCATTTATGATGGATAGTGGAAGAAGTCGGGTTTGCTTCCAGACTGCTTGCTCATGGTTGCCCCCATCTAATGTATTTATATGTTAATACTCCCAGAAATGTATTATGTAGTAGATAAGTGCCCTCAGAAGTTGCACACTATTTAAAATTCGGAGCCTGAAGCCGTCTGTTAGACTCCACCTTGTACAATTCTATGACCAATTTAAATCTAAAAGAGAGTTGGTTTCATTGCAATACATTTATTTCATCAAATTATCATCTTTAACATTATAATGAGTATGTTTCTCCAGTATAAAAAAAAAACAAAATGAATAGGGATATGTGTGAGCCTCATGGAGGTAATGTATGTACCACTGATGGGGGGGTGTCACATTTTTAGATCTAGATCAAAATTGAGAATTAAAAGTAGGCAAAGGCACCCAGAGATTGAGATCATCAGACCACACATTTTCCCCGGTAATGGAGACAGGAATTTGCCTCAGTCACTTCCCCACACTGTGTACTGAGTACCTACTACATTGCAGCATTATACCAAAACTAGATACAAGAACCTGTCCTTAAAAGCCTGTGAGAGTTAACTGGGCAGATAAATTGGAACAAATAGTTCTGATCAAATATTGATGTTGCACAATAAAAAGTGTGTATAAAATTGAAGAATACATAAGAGGAGTAGTTAATTAGGCCTGAGGCTATCATCTCTGAAAGAAATTCAAATGAATTCAAATGAAACTTAACAGCTGAGTGAGCATTTGCAAGTCAGGACAGTAACAGTTGAAATTTCGAGACCCAGCCTGGATGTAAAAGAATGTATAGCGCTCAGAGAGGGGCAGAGTATACATGGCATGGGTTTTGGGTGATTGTATTGCACAGAAATCAGGTATTTTTTAGATAAATAAAGATTAATATTGTCTTCTAAGAAATTTCTCATTCACCTGGCAGAATTTCACTGATGGTGTTCTTGCAGCAAATCCCTACCTCATGTATGAAGAAGCAGACCTGCTTCCTGGCCTTTAAGATTTCCATTTAGATAAAGGGATGTAATGTGCTGTATGAACTGAGGTGTCTGGGTCAAGGGCAGGAGTGTTCACAATGTTATTATTGTTGTTGCCATTCAGGAACAAAACCAATGGCCCTGAGCAATGAATGATGGGAGGGAAAATACAACTGAACTCACCTCATGAACTCTGTCTGTCCTCTTCTCACTGTGCACTGTGATTATTCACATTTGTCCTATTCTCTGAATCATCAAGAAAAATTACATCATAGAATTTTCTAATGAGAACAGAACTCAGAGGTCATTGTGTCCTTCCCATCCCAAATCACAGCAGAAAACAGACATCTAGTTTTTCCTTTTCAGCTCAGAGTCAAATGATTTTCAGTACTTGTGAGACCATTAGTTTGCTTTTACTTTATGCAGCTCTGAGGGTATAAATATCACCATATGCTGCACTGCAATCTGCCTCAGCTAACTTCCACAGGGAATTTCTGAGAAGAAGGACTAAAATGGTTATCTTCCACACTTTTGGCCCTGGCATTGCATTTGATACTAGAAAGAAATAGAAAAGGTTATAATGTAATGTAGTATATAATGTGTATGTGTGTATGTTTGTGCATATGTATGTATGTATGTAGGGGGTCTTGCTGTATTGTGTATACTGGTCTCAAAGTCATGATCTGCCCGCTTCAGTCTCCTAAAAAGCTGAGATTTCAGTAATGTATCTCCAATCCAGGCTTTCTTTCCTGTATCTTAATGGCCTTCTATTATTATGTTGTTATTCAAGAATATGCCATTTTATGCCCAGTAAACAAGCTCTCATGCTTCTCCTTCTTCTCTTTTTATAGCATTTGGGTTTGAACTCAGAGGCCCTATGCTTCTAGGCAAGTGCTTTACCACTAAGCCATGTTCTGAGCCTGAAAACTACTTCTGTGGAACAGTACGGTTCTACAGTTGATTTCTCAGCCAATTCATTAATTCTTGAGTAAAGTGAAAAGTGTCAAGCACTGAGCTAGGATAGATGAGTAAATGGTAAACTTAAATCCTCACAGGACTTAACAGTCCAATAGAGTGTATATTATTAAGTAATCTTGAGGAAGTACAGGAGAGGCTCTGAGGACCTATAGAAGTTACCTTTCTAGATGAAAAAGCTGAGTAATTAACTAAGTAAAGTTGGCAGCAAATAACTACATGGGGTGAGGGGTCCACATGAAAAAGGAAAAATACAAAGTGTTACTTAGAAGGTCCAGAGAGCATAGACTATGTCTGAAAATTCTAATAAGTTCTTCATGGTTGGAACATGAAATGGGAGCAGTCAGTCTGTAAGAGGGAAGCAGTGTAGGAAAACCAGAGTCAGCTAGCAGAATGCTCTGTGGGCTATATTAGCATTTGGACTATGTTAAAAGCAGTGTGACTTTATCAAATGAGCTTAAGAAAATGGTAGCACGATCTGATATGGTAAAAATAACACTACTTCCTTAAGATAAAAGTATTTTAAAAAGCCCGCTTGAGCCTGGAACTGATGGCCTATGCCTGTAATCCTAGCTACTCAGGAGACTGAGATGTGAGGATTACAATTAGAAGCCACCTTAGGCAGGAAAGTCCATGAGACTCCTATTTCCAATTAACTACCAAACAACTGGAAGTGGGGCTGTGTCTCAAAATGGTAGAGAAATAGCCTTGAGCAGAAAATCTCAGGGATAACACCCAGGCCCTGAGTTCAAACCTTGAAAATGAGAAAAAAATTTCAAGTCAGATTAGAAATTGAGAAACTACTAAAAAGATGTAATAGTGAGTCAGGGGAAAATAGCCAACATGGATCAGGTTTGTGGTAACAGAGAGATGGAGAGAGATGGTTGAAGAGATATTAAGAGGACCTCATGCCCAGTTCGATGTTGAAAATGATGTAGAAGGAATGGAGGGTGGAAGCTTACTTCCAGGTTTCTGCTAAACTTCTGGTTGTGTGATGGAATTGAAGTTGGAACAAAGAAAAAGCTCACATGGAGGAATGTCGCATTAGGTTTGCAGTTATCCAATGTGAGGTGACTTTTGGATGACCAAGAAAAACATGAAATGGAGTTGCAAAGTATAAGCTACTGAGGGGTCAGGTGAAAATGTCATTGTCTTAGTTACAATTGAAGTTTAGGATTCATTGAAATCATGAAAGATTCAGTGGAGTGAGAAGAGAGCTGGGTTCAAAAGAGCAACAGTCATATACTAGGAAGAGTTCACAAAGAGATTGATCTGGACTAGCTGATGATAGATGATAAAATACAGATGATGATGTCATAAACTGCTCTGACACAGTATTTTAAGGAGGGAACATTCAATAAAATACTGAAAAGTATCATTTGGAGTTGCTTCAAAAACCAGTGAGAGAGACTCCAACTTGAAAGAGAAGAGAAGGTAAAAATCTGGGGCCTTAGTCTATTTTGTCCTGCTAGAACAATAGGATATCTGGGACTGAATAATTCATATGAACATAAATTTATTTATCTTGTTCTAAGTGATAGAACATTCAGGATTAAGGTTCCAGTAGGTTCATTGTCGGTTAAGGACTTAGTCTTCACTTCCAAGATAGCACCTTTAATGCTGTATCTTCTGAAGAAGAGAAACATTAGTCCAATGGAAAAAGAGCAGAAGAGAAAAGAAAGAGAACTTACCCTAAAAGATCATCCCAGTTCTTATGGCCTTGTACCCACTCAAGAGATCCTTCCTGGCTAATCACCTCCTGGCCTTTTGTTAGTTAATTGGGAATAAGAATCTCATGGACGTTTCTGTCCAAGCTCACTTTGAGCCATAATCCTCAGATCTCAATCTCTTGAATAGTTAGGATTATAGGTGTGAGCTATCTTGTCTTGCATATTTCTTAATACTGTAATACTAACAACATTTTAAAGTGAGTTTTGAAAAATGCAAACTTTCAAATGTAATGGAGGGTTTTACATTTTTATTTTTAACTTTTTGTTTTACGACAAAGAATGATTTAAGCAAATTTTAATAGCCAGATACTAGACATGCAAGCAGGAGAGGACTATGCAATTATAAAGAAATATGGAAAGGGGAAGAAGGGGAGAACCTAGGGGCTAGAAGTATCCACTGGCATGAATACACCATCCATCTTTAATCCTCAAAACTAGTTTGTCCTATAATCCATTATTAAGACATCAATCTTCGATAGTTTTATGAATAATCTAAACACCCTACTTTCTAATCCATTTAGCTGGGGATAAATTTGCTCATAAAGTAGTAACATATATTTAAGACCCATTACTTGGGAGTGGGGCTATGGTATATTATGAGTCCTATATTATACTTGAGGACTTACAACCCCAATCTCTTGGTGAGTGGGACGACAATAATATACGTATAGAAGGTAGGTGGGTATCAGTTAATAACATAGGATTCAGTAAAATCAAACAAGGAATCATAGCATGGGGGGAGTGAATCTCTAGAAATAATGTTGTCTGAGTCATCATTTATGTGTTAATCTGAATATATAGAATTCATGAATAAAATAACTATTTACTAGAAAATGTGTATTTTATTTTACTAAATTAATATCCAAGTTAAATAAAATTCAGCTTTATGGCAAAATAACCATGTATACCAATCATCTTTCAGAGAGCTAGGCATGAAAGAAGAAAATGTCATATGATCAACAGAATTTGATGGTCCAACAACAGAGTCTGTTGTGTGCATTTCCTAAATATTCATAATAGTAATAATTATAATACTAGTAAACATTCTCTGTTTTGGGAACTACTCTGAACATTAAGGATGTGTCAATTAGCAGCCTTAAGTGGTAGGTAACAATGATTGCTATTGATTTTCATATGCTTATTTCATGCCATAAAAAGGAATTATTTAAAAATAGAGGAAGAAAGGAGTCTAAGTATTCTATTATAGTGAAACAGCTCATGATAGAATAATTCTTTTATGCATATAGTTCAATTACCATCCTCTCCCAGAGCCTTCTAATTTTCCTGTTAGTAACAGACACACTCACCTCAGTTCTCAGCTATTTTACCATGCCTCTCTTCCTATACTATATTTTTCAGCCTTCTTTGCATGTGGAGACAGGACATATTATAATGGGATACGAGCAGAGTAAGTTATAGTATTTTTGGTGAAATGGAGTTTTGTTTACAATATGCTCATGGCTATAAGACAGCTCCAATCAGATGGAAAAGGCAGCTTCCAGGAAATCATGGAATGACACACAGCAGGAATCCATGCTTTTCAAATGGTTTCCAGGGGCATAGTAGTCCATACTAAGTTGTTAAGTTAAATCTGTGCTTGTCTGAGGTCATGTTCATGATTTAAAACATTAGTCTCTACCGTAACTAATACAATCAGTGATCAAAATTTTGGTCAAATAGTCAATAGTCAAATTTAAAAGTCAAAATTTTTAACTGCTTCCAAATACAGTCTTCCAATAGACAAAGAATTAACCTTTCAAAAAGTTTCATTGCTGTTAGGGGCTAGTGGTTGCAAATAATAAACTTTTTGGTTAGAATTTTGTTTCCTATGTAATCATGCTTCTGGAGAAGGATGAATTGGTCTTGACAATATTACTGTTCCAGATCTAGACAATATTTATATACTTGATATTTGTCATTCACCTTCTGAATTCATTCACCTTTTTCTTCTTGCCCTAGATCCTGAACTCAGGACCTGGATGCTATCCCTGATCTTTTTATTTTGCTCAAGGCTAGCACTCTACCTCTTGAGCCACAGTTCTGCTTTCTCATGGACTTTCCTTTCCAACCCAAGTTGGTTTCAAATTGCACTCATCAGAGCTCAGACTCCTAGGAATACAGGCATGAGCTACCTTCCTGATAATTGATGGCCTTAAGAGGAAGATGAATAAAGAAAGAAAAAGAAAATTGTCATTTCTCATCATGAAATACTGTGAGCAAGACTAGACCATAATTTTTTTTAGCCATAAAAGGATCTTTTTAAAGATAGGAAACTCACCTTGATGGAACATTTCAATTTCTCCCAGGATAACACGTATCAGTGAACAGGCAATAATCAGGCAATGGTTGCAACTCATCTGATTTTCTGAATTAAAAAACAAATAGAAACAAACTGTAAAATATAATATTGTATTTTTTAAACCCATCATAATGGTACATTGCTGTAATTCTAGTGCTCTAGAGGCTAAGGCAAGAGATTTACAGGAATCTAAGGATTCAAAGCTAGGCTGGGCAATGATTCTATCTCAAAAACAAACCAAGCAAAAAAATATAAAATTCTTCTATTATAAATCATAATTTGACAGGACTATGTGGCCTGATTTACTGGCCTTCATCTTTCCTCTTTTTTTTGCCAGCCCTGGCTTGAACTCAGGGCTTGAGCTTTCTCAAGGCAAGAATTCTACCACTTGAGTCACAGCACCACTTCCAGCTTTTTTCTATCTATGTGGTACCGAGGAATTGAACCTGGGTCTTCGTGCATGCAAATCAAGCACTCTACCATTAGGCCAAACTCCCGACCTCTGACCTTCATGTTTCTAACATTCCTTAATGTGCTCTGAATTTGTGTTCCTTGTTTTTAATGTCTGGGTAGGCAACAATGGGAAAGGAGAAATTTGTGTTAATATTCTATTAGTATATGTTAGATATACAGGAGAAGATTTCATTTTGACATTTATTTACATAAGTAAAATGCGCCACATCTTCTTTCCTTCTTTGTTAAACAATTTCAACAGGTTTTGTAGTACCATTCTCAAATATGCATATAAAGTATTACAGTCATATTCTACTTTATTCACCCTTTCCATTTTTCCACCCCCTTCTGGTAACCTTAATTACCTATTTTACTTTCTTTTTCCAGTCGCAGACCTTGAACTCAGGGCCTGGGCACTTCCTTGAGCTTTTTCAAGGCTAGAGCTCTACCACTTGAGTCACAGCACCACTTCTGGCTTTGTCTGTGTATGTGGTACTGACAAATCGAACCTGGGGTTTCGTGCATACTGGGCAAGCACTGTACTTCTAGGTCATGCTCTCAGCTATTTACTTTTTAAAAAAGCATATACTAAAGGTATAAAGGGGTTCTTCATGGCAATCCATATATACATATATTGTAATTTGGACATATCAACCTTAAGTACTTCTCCCTATATCCTGCTTGCTACTGTTAAATAATTTTCAGTGAGTTTCCTTATGCTACCTTCATAGAGTCATTTTTAGGGATAATAAGGTAAATGTGCCTTATTTGACAATAAAATCTGGACAGCAACTGGCAGTGTAAATTCATTTTAGAATAGTCTTGGCAAACAATTGAATCCAACCTCCACAACAAACTTGAGCAGACCTCAAATGGCTGCTTAGAGGCCCACTGAAATTTTTTATGGTGTCAATTACTCTTCTTAGTATCGTGTGCTTTGAGATGTTCACTTAATTCTGCAGTGAAATAGTATGCAGGAAGTATTTCGGAATATGGTTTTATTAATCACTTAAGGAGCTCAAACATATGGCAAACTAAGACTGCATCGTGGTCTTAGTACTATTAATAGCAAGATTTTTGATGAAATGATTGCATTACTAAAGAAGCCCTGTCAATCACTGTTCAGATTTTTAAATATTACAAATGCAGGCACTGCAGCCTACACTGAATAGTTGCACCATCTGTCTCAACAAAGAACATTTGGGAATTTTATTTAGATACTGTGTAATTTTCTATTATGTAGGATTTTCCACAAAGGACTCTTATTTTGCCTCTCAACCAAACAACCACATTTGATAATCTTAATGATCCAGAAAAAGGATCTAGCGAAAGAAACTATGCTGAAAATTTTCTCAAATCACAGGGGCAGTTTTCAACACTTAGAAATGCACATGCCCTTCTAGTTAGCAAAGCATAGATGTATGTGCTCACTTGAGAAAAGCAGCCAATCATTCAGACAAACCAAGCCGAGGTCATTTATCGAACCTTATTCTGCTTGAAGAGTTCTGGGAAGAGAATGCAGAGGTTTAGAGAGTCCAGAGAGTACGAATCTAGTAGAATAAATATCAGCCATCAGTGTCCAAAAGGTAATAGTTATTGTTTATATTATAATAAAACACAATAGATTCCTGAAGGATGCCTGGTATTCAAAACCATTGATGGCTGTGAATTCGGAACCTAAGGTGGACTTTAGTCAGCTATGCATTGTCAAGGAAGACAGTAAATGTCACTTTTAAAACATCAGTATTTAAACCAATGTTAAAGTTAAAATCTTTAAGGTTAAAATCTTAAGAAAGCTGCTGAGTGCTTCGCTGTGAGTGTACAATATATTTTCTTCACAAGTTTTCATTTGGTAAAACAAAGACCTACCATGAAAAGCTTTGAGAAATAACAAAGGTTTTACAAGTCACTGGGTATGAGAGAGACATGTATTATCCATATCAGTCAAACAACTGGACTGCAGGAATTTGTTGATATATTTCCCAAGGAATTCTTTGAAAAACTAGAAGCCTTTTATCAAAGTGAGCTAATGTCACTGTTTCCACTCCAGCAATTCTATCAGTTTTAATGCTAGAAATTACATTTAAAAATTTTAAGAGTAGAAACAAACTTCACAAAGCTTGAACATTGTGTTAACTCCAACTGTGCTCAAACTAGTCACATATATGTGATAAGCTACAACAACAATGCGGGAATTCAAACTTTTCTGACTGCAGAGATGAAACTTTGCAAGATCAGGTAAGCAGAGATTTATAATTACTTGGTGCTCTAGCAGAAAAAGAAATGGAAGAGTCTGACTACCAGCAAACACTAGATGGTTTCTAAAGTTCAGCCTCCTGTCAAACAATCAGAAGATTTTCTTCTTCACAGCAGCTTCAGGTCTGCTCTATGCCAGCCAGTGTGCTACAAAAACCCATTCCATAATTATTACATTTAATCCTCAGCACACTCTTCTGGGGTGGAAATGATTATTGACATTTCCCCCCTAATAGACTACAAACTTAATGTCAGTATATATTGGTAGACAATAAAAACAGCTTCATACAATTTTATCTGAAATGTTAATATAGGTGAAACTTATACAATCCACCAATTTCAGGAAGCTAGAGCGTGTAAACTATTTACCACTGGTTTTTAATTCTTACCATTTTCTTTTGGATCCCTAAAACAAGTCATGTGATTTGCCATGCCAGTTCAAGCCCATATTTAGCCCTAGCACTATTTACTGACTTCAGTTGGACAGATTGTAAGGATATAACCATAAATTGGGGGATGGCAGACGGAAAAATACCACATATCTTCCCCTGCATTCTGTCCAAATCTTAATCTCCAAAAGCTGAGTATGTTTCACATTCTCTAGCAGAAGAGGCTTTGACATTGTGAATAGGGGTTGTAAAGGCCATTTGGGATTGCACAGTAGGTCCAATGTAATGCCAAGAATACTCACAACATTTAGAGAAATCAAGAAAATGGATCCCCCACTTCTTGCCTACAGAAAGATTATAGTTCGATTAATATGCTAATTCTAAACGTTCTCTCACCTCCAGAACAGTGAAATAATAAATACATCTGTGCCATTTAATCTATCAGATTTTGTAATCGTTGTGACTGACACAAGGGGCCTTTGAATTGATTGGCTTTTGCTAATCTTGACTCTAACTTTGCAATCTATGTCTGGTATATCGATTTTTCTTTGGTCCCAGATTCTGAATCTGTCTTTGTTCCTATCTCAGACCTTAGTTTTCTGGAGTGTTCTTTTGCCAAAGGAACTAAAAAAATAACAATAATTACATCTAGATAATAGAGGTACTTATTATTATATATCTTCCAACCAAATGCCCAACCATGAAAATGAATAACTATTCTAGTTTGTTGAACACAGTGTTGCAACCTTAAATAAAAGGGATTTTCCATCCTAAAATGTATTAGATTGTCATTATTGCTTAGAATCATGTGCATAAGCATGACTGTGGAGTAAGAGCAGAAACACATAGGCATACCTGATACACACAAACATTTAGAACTGGGGTTCTACAGAGATTTTTTTTTTGGGTATTTTACTCTAGAAAATAGACTGGCATCTGAGCTAAATCTTTTGCTTCCAAAAACATTTTCTAGGTTCATTGTCTGACTTGATTTACTTACATTTTAGCACTGGCATTTTCTTTTTTTTAAACGATGCAAGCATTATATCAGATTACTTGAGCATTGCTAAATTCCCATTTTTTCCTACAATTCCACATGTTAACTACCACATTCTACCTCCCACCCACTTCCAACTCAATAGTAATGTTTCCTTTTTTATGGAATAATTGAACCCATTCTCTCCTTTAGTTCACTCTTAGTCATGATCTTGTTCTATGGGAGCTCAAGAAATATGAGTTGGCTGAATTTTACTAGACCATGACCTGATGTTCAGCTTATATCATTCCAATAAAATGAAATTACTCTAATAAATTATTTGTCTCTAACCAGAATACATTATAATTTATTCTTCTGTCTTAGATGCGTGAACAAATGACAGTGGTTCCCCAAGGACCATAGGTCTCAGAGGAACAAGATGATTTCAAACTCAAGCAGAAAATACAATTCATTGACTTTCTTACCTTGCATGTCCAGGGACTATATGCTTAATAGTCTCAACCACATTGTGTTTTCCCCATCTCTGCAGGTCTGAGCTCTCCTTCCCTTGGGTGCGGACCTTGTGCTTTATTCTGCAGGCAAGCATCCTTTGGAAGTATAATTATCTCTAATTCACAAGCTTGCTGACTCCCATACATTCACCTCTGTTTTGGGCAGGCCAGAGGAAAGGGGACCCCTTTTTACCATGTCTTTGTGCCTGCATCCACACACTAACACCGAAGAATTCCGGTACCACTAGTCTGTAGACAGGCTCATTCTTGGATCAGTTACTCATTCTAGAAGAATGGACACACAGTTACAGACTTTTGTTAAATGTCTCTCTCTTGACTAAAATCAACTGCTGACATTCTGCAACCACCATGGATGGCCATGGGAGTGAGGCCTAGGGTAAATCGTATAAAGAATGTACGGTGGCTAATTCCAGGAAAAGGCTAATCCTCTGTCACTTCATCTCAGTCTCTCTGTGACTTGACGATACTGACATTGTCACAGATATCCCACTGGGAGCTGTAGCTTTATCATTTTATCAATATTAATTTTGGTTGATTGTAACTTGCTTCTTTGCTTCAGAGATTTCTTTGTGTTGTGAATAAGCTGTAGTCAATCCAATTTCACTTTGTAGAGGGGTGTGGGCTGGTGTATGGGTGCACGTCACTCCTGTAGCTTGAACTCAAGACCCAGATACTGTCCTTGAGCATTTTTACTCAAGGTTAGTACTCTATCACTTGAGCCACAGCTCCACTTTCAGCTGTTTTGATGCTTAGAGTTTCATGGACTTTCCTGCTCAGGCTGGCTTCAAATTGTGATCCTCAGATCTCAGCCTCCTGAGTAGGATTAAAGGTGTGTGCTACCAGAAATAGATCATTGTATAAATATATCTTTATTTGATTATCTACTGGATTACCACTGTTTCCATTTTGGAGCTGTTACATAAAGATTTCCTTATGAGTATCTTTTGACTTGCATCAACATGAGTATGTATATATACATATATATATAATTCTATTCTGT
Source organism: Megascapheus bottae (assembly GCF_031878675.1). Classification (NCBI taxonomy): domain Eukaryota; kingdom Metazoa; phylum Chordata; class Mammalia; order Rodentia; family Geomyidae; genus Megascapheus; species Megascapheus bottae. The sequence continues at coordinate 45,823,662 of NC_143522.1, read as the reverse complement.
ATAGCTACTAGGAGAATTTCTGGATCATAGAGTATTTATATTTTAGTTTTATACACTGGCTCTTTAAAATTCAACACCAAGAGGATGAAGTCCAAATCTGCAAATATTTGATTTAAGTCCTTAAATTTTGCTGATCTTATAGTTATAAAATGCAAACCCTCCTTATTTTTAATTTATATTTTCTTCATTCCTAATGATATTAACACTTTGGTATCTTTTCTGATTACTTCTTTGAATAATAAAATTATTAGAAATGTGCTTCTCAATTTTCTATCCCACTGAGATTTTTTTATCTTTATTGCATTGCTGCCAAGAATGAGGGTGATATATATCAATTCTTTAAAATGTTTATCACTTGTTTTATTGCCTAAGTAATTACCTATTCCTAAATGTTTTCCACTTATTTGGAAAGAATGCATAATTCGTTCCCAATTCCAAAATGTGCATTTTCATACACATCAAATATGCCATGTATTAAATGCATGATTAAAATCATTTAAACCAATATATGATTTTGTTTGTTTGATTCCCTCATTCTCTGGGAGTCACATATTTAAATTTTCAACTGCTATTAGTATTGTCAAATGCACAGAAATTAAAAAGAATTAATTTTAATAGTTTTATATTTTTATTTGTGTGTGTGTGTGTTTTGGTAAAGGGGCTTGAATTCAGGACCTGGTAGCTGTCCCTGAGCTTTTTTGCTCAAGGCTAGCACTCTACAATTTGAGCCACAGGTCCACTTTTGGCTTTTAGAGGGTTAATCGGAAGTAAGAGTCTCATACATTTTCCTGCCCTGACTGACTGGCTTTAACCGTTCATCCTCAGATCTCAGCCTTTTGAGTAGCAACTGGTTTCCAGCACTTTTAAACTTTTATCATCATAAAATAATTCTCAACTAAGGTCCGCCTGCTCGACCTTCAGCAAGGTAGCCACCACCATCTTCTCGGGGACGAGGGTCGCCGGGCCGTCTGCTGTGGCCATGCAGTCGCCGTGGATCCAAGTTTGAAAGATGGTGACTTTAAAAGATATAACCAGGCGACTGAAGTAGATCAAAAAACATCCAGAAAATTACCAAATCTATGAAAATGGTAGCAGCAGCAAAATATGCCCGTGCAGAGAGGGAGCTGAAGCCAGCTGGAGTATATGGAGTAGGATCTTTGGCTCTGTATGAAAAAGCTGATATTAAGGCACCTGAAGATAAGAAGAAACACCTACTTATTGGTGTGTCCTCAGACCGAGGGCTCTGTGGTGCTATTCACTCATCAGTTGCTAAACTGATAAAAAGTGAGGTGGCTACACTCACGGCAGCTGGAAAAGAGGTTATGGTTGTTGGAGTTGGTGATAAACTCAGGGGCAATCTCCATAGTACTCATTCTGACAAGTTTCTGGTGACATTCAAAGATGTGGGAAGAAAGCCCCCTACTTTTGGAGATGTATCCGTCATTGCACTTGCGTTATTAAACTCTGGATATGAGTTTGAAGAAGGCTCTATCATCTTCAGTCGATTCAGGTCTGTTATTTCCTACAAGACAGAAGAAAACCCCATCTTTTCTCTTGATACCATTGCAAGTGCTGAGAGCATGAGCATCTATGATGATATTGATTCAGATGTGCTGCAAAATTACCAAGAGTACAGCCTGGCCAACATCATCTACTACTCCTTAAAGGAGTCCACTACCAGTGAGCAGAGTGCCAGGATGACAGCCATAGATAACGCCAGCAAGAACGCTTCTGAAATGATAGATAAACTGACTCTGACATTCAGCCGCACACGCCAGGCCGTCATCACCAAGGAGCTGATTGAAATCATCTCTGGGGCTGCTGCTCTGGATTAATGGAAACCAAGTTCCATCCTCAGACAAGAGGTGAAGAAGGAAAATTCTGCAAGCTGATTTCGTTTTTAGCTTATTGCTGTCTTTGCAGAAGAAACCTGCTCCATTGTTTGAATTACTAAAGACAGCAAGATGTTTGTAAATTATATTACAATAAATGACTTACAATTAGAAAAAAAAATAAAATAAAATAATTCTCTTTTAGTACATGTAGAGATCTTAAATCCAAAAATTCAACTTACAGAGCACTCCAAAATCTGAAAATTTCTGAGTTACTGGCAAGATGCCACAAGTGAAAAATGCCACACTTGACCTCATGTAATAGATCATAGTTAAATCACAGGTATACTACATGGATAACATGTATATGAAATATGGGTGAATTATATGTTAAGATTTGGATCTGTTGTTAAGATATCTCACTTATGTATGCAAATATTTCAAGAAGGTTGGGAATCTAGGGCACAATTTATGCAAGTTTTTTCCTTAGAGTCTCCCAAGGGGTCCAATCATGGCATTGCATTGACCAGAGTTGCAGCTCAGCCAAGGCTCAGGACTCTGTTCCAAGCTCAGTGGTAATGTTGACAGAATTCCTTTCCTTACATCTGTATATCTGCCTGTCTATCTGTCTGCCTATCTATCTCTCTGTTTTTCTCTCAAAGAAATGTATATTCTTTTAAAGAAATTTCCTTTTGTTGTCATCACAGCAACTGTAAGATAACAAATTTATGTTGTTTTAGCTGCTAATTTTTTGAAATTGCTCATACAGCACCAGAAAACTAATAGTGTAGACTGATGTTCTTCATCTCTTTTGGGAAAAAAATCTCAGCTATTTTCTTTACAAATATTCGCTCTGTTCTCTGCTCTCACTGTTTATGAGTAATTGATTAAATGTAGGCCTTTTTCACCTTTTTCTAGACATCTCTGTTCTCCATCGTTTTGTCTTTCCTAATTTATTCTGCACAATTTCTTCAGATATGTCTGGTCTAATAACTCTGTGTGCGTGTGTGTGCGTGTGTGTGTGTGTGTGTGTGTGTGTGTGTGTTGATAATTGGTTAATCTGTCATTCAGTTTTCTTTGTTTTGTTCTGTTTTGTTTTTTGTTTTTGTGGATCTTGGTGCTTGAACTCTGGGCCAACTCTTGAGCTCTTCAGCTCAAGACTACCCTCCAGAGCCATAGCACCATTTCCCATTGTTTTCTAGTGATTAATTAGAGATAAGAGTCTCAAGCTCTTTAGTGCCTGGGCTGGCTTTGAACTTCACTCCTCAAATCTCAGACTTCTGAGTAGCTAGGATTACAGGCATAAGCTACCATGCCCAGTTTGTCATTCAGTTTTTAATAGTCATATTCTTCATGTGTTTTCAGAGGAAATATATCAGAAGTTTTTCCTGTTCTCATTATAGCACTGTATAACATAAAGTGACAATTTTCAAGTGTATTCTTACATAATATTTACTTTCTTGTGTTTTCCAATGGTAAACAGTGCTATTGGTATTGCGTGCGTGTGTGTGTGTGTGTGTGTGTGTGTGTGTGTGTGCGCACATGTGTGAATGGAGAGAGAGAGAGAGAATGAGAGCACAAGTTGTCATCAGAAATTTAGTTATATGCTAGTCAGACCATTGGACAGAGTCCTTCACTCTGGTGACAGCTAAGAGAATGTGAAGAATATACAAGAAAAAAAAATCCCACAGGGCCATGGAAAGATTGTGATTAACAAGGTAACTTCAGCAAAATTTCTTTTGTTAGTTCATGTGCAATTATTGTAGTCAAAATTGAAATTCTAAGTGAATCTGTTCCAATAAACACATTAGTATTATTTCTTATTTAAACTGCATTCTACATAAAAGTTAAATCAGATTATTTCTAATTATCCTATATTTCCTCTAACACTGCTACTTGTCTTTAATTTGATAGCAAATTGACAGCGGTCAAATTTATTTTAAATTACTTCAGGATTGTTCTGATGAGCTATATGTTATTACATTTGTGCTAGATTCAAAAATAACAAATGATGCTGCAGAAAAAGAGGAAGAAATGTCTGTTTCTTCATTTCACTCATTCTACTTACACATACTAAATCATGAAGATTACACTTTTTTGTGAGAGATTTTTGTACGTCACCATTTTTCTACCAAAAGTGCTAATAATATAATTAAATAATAAGATGCTACCTCTTTTCTGTTTTGGTGTTAATATTTTATTGATTTTACATTGATGGATAAATATTTTTAAGAGTCTTTATTGTGAATAATTGTCTTTTTCCATAATCATTATCGCAAAGAGATGATCCAAAGAGAGGGCTTATTAAAAAAAAATCTTTTGCTTTGGCTGTCAAATGTAGTAGCTGTGCTATTCTGATTGCAAGTTTCCTTCATCAGCAAGTCTACGTAGAACATAAGAGGAAGTACTATGCTTCATATAAAATTCACGCTAAATATTTGTTTATGATTCATTCTTACATGAGAAAAGACCAAGTTGGGTTATCTCTTCATTATCGGGCTCTTGATATTTGGATGTGCACTTGCTTTCATCTTTGGTCTGAGGTCTTTTTAATAACTTCAAGGGAAATTTAGAAGAAAGCCTGTGGAAACAAGATGATTGGGAGGGGATGGGGAAAGGAAAGAGGGAGAAAAACATGAGAAGGGATATCAGTGTTCAAGAAGTAATGTACCCACTACCTTATGGATGTAACTGTAACCCCTCTATACATCACCCAGACAATAAAGTACAATTTAAAGAAAGAAAAATACTCTGGTGACCTAAAGAAAGAATAAGGAGAAGGAGAAGGAGGAGGAGGAGAAGGTGGAGGAGGAGGAGGAGGAGGTAAACAATCACTTTCCCATCACATCTAGAGTTCTGTAGACACCAATCCTGATTCCATATTTAGAAACTGGGCTGTTTATATGATGAGGATGATGATACGGAAAACCTTCCTCTCATTCCTCACCTTCACATTACTCAATACTGTAACCGAGTCTATAAGCCAAAAAATTTAAGATAAAACAACTAAAATCAGACCACCAAATGCTAATAAAGAAACAATCCCTATGTTGCTAGTTATAAATTAATACATATCGCTCTTACTTTTGTACCTTGTTAAAATAAAAAGTTGTGTATAAAATGTAGAACTTAACATTCTGAGGCACAAACTCTTCATTTGTTCATCAAGATTATAGAGTGCTTTTTTTAAAAGAATTTATTAACATTGATTTTTGCATCATATTTCAAATGACATGTTTAACAAACAGATATACAATCAATGGCACTTAGATTTTAGAACGTAGTTAAAATTTGGCTGAGGTTTTGTATGTCACAGGTACATATTAATCTACGTGAGAAAATATTATGCCTATAGAGTGATAAATTTTTATGTCTATATACTTGTGTTTATATTTCCAATACCATGTCCATAGCATTGGGTATGCAAAAATTGAGTCCTCACTCTTGTACTGTTTGGATCTAATAGCCAGATATTAAGGATACCATGCGCCTTTTGTTCCTTTGGTCTTGACTTGTCTCACTTAACATGATTCACTCTAGATTCATCAATTTCCTTGCAAATGCCATTATTTTATCTTGTCTGTTGGCTATGTAGAATTCCTGTGTGTGTGCGTGTGTGTGGGTTCTGTGTGTATACACACACATATATATACACATATTTTTTTGTATCCATTCATCTGCAGTAGGGCATCTGGGTTGTTTCCATCTGTAGAAAATAAAGAGCCCAAAATTAACTTGGAAGCCAAAATATCCTTTATATACTCATTAGCAGGATAAAGCAAGATTGACTAGCATTTTGTGTAGTCCATATAACTGAAGCAAAACAGAATGAAAGATGAAGTGAAGCTGTCACCCATTTATTCTGACAGAAACATTAGTCTCCTCCCATCTCCCACTGGAAATGAAGAGAGAGACTCAGAACCTTCTGGAACCATGTGTTAGAATGATATAATCTTCCTTTCCCAGCCCTGTCAACATGTCCATTCAAGTAAAATTAGGCAATTTTCAATGTGACCTGAAAGTTTAGTCTTTGAGCTGAGTGTAGAGGCAGAGCTTCTTTGGAAGAAGGGGTGCTCTGAGTGGAGGAGGCTGAGCACAGGGCTAGAAGAGGATTGTTTATGATGGTCTTAGTTCCACTCCAGCAGCACCTAGAGAAACCTACCCATTCCCTCACTGTTTAGGGTCATTGCTTACGTTCCTCTCAACACAGGCCTGGAAGGAGCATGCAAGCTACACACAGAGGGAAGGGTACCCAACAGAAGCAACCGCTCTGGGATGAAATTTTGCAGGGAGCAAAGGCTCAGAGCCTTCCTTTATGTTGCTTTTTCTTTGAAATCAAATGTTTCTATTTTGTCCCCTCCATAAATATTGTAGGTAGTTTTCATTGAGTTGTCCTTTCTTTGACATATTTCAGAAACTACGGATGGAGGGGAGGACCTTCCAAACTTTGTATCACTCTTCTCAAAGTAAAAGATAAATGCCAAGTTTGCTTTCAGGTTTGTAGGCTGTCACAGATGGTCTAAGATTTTCTGTATGCTGTTAACTCTTGAATACAAGTTCCTAGTGAACTGGGTTTTTCTTATTTAAGTTAAATGAAATAAATCACCCTAAATACATAACATGTGCCATGTAAGTACCCAGTATATTTAGTGTACTACTGAACAGAGGAATGGCTTCTGGGAATGGATCCTAAAATTTAAAACAACTGGTAAAAGTCTGATTTAATATTGAGTTTCTCAGATTACCCTTTTCTTTAGAGAGGTTCAAACAGAGTGGGTGATATAAATACTAGTACCTATGGTAAAATGCTTTAAAATGGAAATAGAATCTTTTTTTTTAATTTTTTTTATTGTAATTAGTAAAAGGGTTACATGATATTTGCCAGATAGAAGGTGCATTAATTCACATACATTGATACCCTTTCACATGTCTTGGTACCCTTTTCCCTCCCCCCGGAAATAGAATCTTTTAAATATTGTATACATGGAAAAATGATAATAGGAAATTAAAAATTGTCCTTTAGATTTGAGTAAAACAGAAACCTTTGCTCTACTACAGATAAGGTAATGTTAATATCCACAAAGTCCTGGGACCACATTTTTTTGAGAAATGGACACATTTTTCCTTTTTTACCTAATTCAGCTCAACAATGTCTCCCTTCCATATAGTGAGTTGCTAACATTTCAGCCTTCAAATGTAGCTCCCTCAGTTTGCAGAGTCTGGGCATTGCTTGATTTTTCTTTCCCAGTATTTGCCCACCACATTTAAAACCTTACACTTAGACCAAGTTGTTTACTTGCAGGAGTTGGGCATAAAATTCAGAAAACCGTTGTTTATGCAAAATTCTTATCACTTTTCATTTTCAAATAGCTGAATGAAAGGCTTTTGTGTAAGAGTCAATAATTCAATAACTCCTCCTTGATAATGATGATAGGGCCCTTTAATTATTTTTCTTGGCTAAAAAAAAAATCCACCAAGGAGCCAGCCTTCTATTCATTACTAGATAACTAGTCGACATACAATGGTAATATAAATTGCCCTTTATTAATTTTATGCATAATTAAAATTTCATTTCAAAGTACCAAATTAGAAAGATGAAAAAAAGTTGAAGCCAGAACAAATGTGAAAGTAGTAATAATTACATTGGATTGCATTAGAAAACTACTATCTTTTTTGAGATTTCATTAAAGCAAGATATAAATGAAAAGTGAACAAGGATGGAATATATTCTAGTATAATAGGTGGTAGTAGGGAAGAAGGAAGCTCTGGGAAAAGTTGCCAAATAATTTAACGGTTTAAGCGCCAATATATAGTAGGAAATAATAAATAGGACTCATATATTTAATGCGAATTTGCTTTATATTTGACTTGAGTTTTAAGTATGGCAAAAAATAGAGTTATTCTTCAAGTAGTAGAGCTACTACTTGGCAAGCTTGAGGACCTGAACAGAAACATCAGTGTCAGCAAGGAAAAAAAACAAACACAAAAGCAATCTAGACCTAAAAACAGCAGGTAATTAGATTTATCTGTGTGTGTGTGTGTGTGTGTGTGTGTGTGTGTGTGTGTGTGTGTGCCAATCATGTGACATCCATGGCCTGGGCACTGCCTTTTAGCTTTTTGATCAAAGCTAGTGCCTTACCATTTGAGCCACAGCTTCACTTCCAGCCTCTTGCTAATTAATTGGAGATAAGAGTCTGGGCTGGTTTTGAACTGCCATCCTAGGTCTCAGCCTCCAGAGTAGTTAGGATTACATGTGTGAGCCATCAGCACCTGATTAGTTTTTTTCTTTTTATTTTTTTTATGTTTGTTTGTTTGTTGTCAGTCCTGGGGCTTGAACTCTGGGCCTGGCCACTGTCGAGCTGTTCAGCTCAAGGCTAGTGCTCTACCACTTGACCACTGCACCACTTCCAGTTTTCTGGTGGTTAATTGGAGATAACAGTCTCACAGACTTTTGTATCCAGGCTGGCTTTAAACCGGGATCCTTGACCTCAGACTCCTAAGTAGCTAGGATTACAGGAATGAGCCACCAGCACCCAGCTTTAGTTTTATATTTTTATCATTGGCACGAAAATTCACTTCAAGAATTTGAACATTAAGTAAATTATAAAAAGAAATTAATATTCAGTTGTATTATTAAAATATTTACTAATTTAAATCTTCCTTGATGTTTTGCTTTGAAATAAGAAAGTGGTATTCTAAATCTTCAACTGGTCAATAGGTATTTAGAATCAATTTACTACCTTAGTTTGTGTGTATGGCTTATAAATTGTTTCATACTGGTTCAATTAAAATTAATGAGTCAGACTATTAGTTTCTGAAAGGTTAGGCATTTTGGAAGCCATATTAAGATTTTAAGGTCACTGTGGATGATTATAAAATACATTAGAGGTTGGATACAAGTGGGTCACACTTCCTTGGGAGGCTGAGATCTGAGAAGTGCAGTTCAAAGCCAGCCCAAGAAAGAAAATTCATGAGCACACACACACACACACACACACACGCACAAAAGAACAGAAGTGGAGGTGTGGTTCAACTGGTAGTGTACCACCTTGAGCAAAAAGCTAAGTAAGAGTGAGCATCTTGAGTTCAAATTCTAGAACCAGCACACAAAAAGGAAAGGAAAAAGGAAATGGAAGGGAAAAAGGAAAGGAAAAGGAAAAGGGAAGGGAAGGGAAGGGAAGGGATAGATGAGTCTTTATTCTGCCTTTAGTTACCTTGTGTTTGTTTGGGAAGCATTTATCCATCCCACCCCATTTATAGTACTGAGAAATTGAACATTAAGGACCAATACTCAAATCCATAATGGCATTCATTCATCCTCAGGTGAGTTTACATTTTACTTTATTTGAAGCTATACTGGCCTTCTTTTTCTTACGTGTGTAGAATAAATGACTATTTCTCCAAAGTTATGCAAGCACTTTCTGATCAGTAGACAAGGTGACATCTCTCAAGCTACAGTTGGCAGCTTATTTAGTGGAACCCTAGCTACCTAAACTAGTCATTACATACATTTTGTTTGTTTCTCTATTTAACAGAATGCAATTTGATTTTTTTCAGTTTATTTCCTATTAAAACAGAAATAGTTGGCTACTTGGTATTGTTAATAAAGCAATTATACAAGTGAAATAGAAAACTTTATTTAGAATAAAATGGAAAACCTGGGGAAAAATAAGCCTGTGCTTGCAACATCTAAACTGTAAGCATTGTATACGTGATCCAGAATGTCTCATTATTTGGGCTGGGAGTTTGGCCTAGTGGTAGAGTGCTTCGCTAGAGGTAGAGTGTTTACCTAGCATGCATGAAGACCCGGGTTCAATTTCTTGGTACCACATACATAGAAAAGGCAGGAAGTGGTGTGGTGCCCTCAAGTGGCAGACTCTATCCTTGAGAAAGCCCAGGGACAGTGCTCAGCCCCAGAATTCAAGCCCTATGACTGGCAAAAAAAAAAGTCTCATTATTATAATACTAATACAATATTCTATGTCCTAATTAGGGCATAATGCTTAAGTAGTCAATAAATACTAAATCACTGGGATATATGTTTAGAAAAGCAAAATCTGAGTTAAAAATAAATAAAATATTCTGGCTTCATAATTAAAGAAATATTCAAGGAATTTTTATAAAGAAAAGAGAAACTATCAAAGATAAAGAAAACTGGAAAATAAGCATTATTTTCTTATACTTCTTGAGAGTTCACAACTGTATCTAGAATCAAAGAATTTAAACTACTTGAATCTGTAATCAAAATAAAAAAATAAAAATAACATGGGGCCCATATATCCTTCCATATTCGTTTCCCTCCCCATCTTCTCTCTCTCTTGCTCTTTCTCTTAGAGCAGCCTATGACAAAAGAAACAGAGATGATAGGTACCATATAACGTGAAAATCCCCAAACAGGAGTACAGATACATAAAATATTCATAGGTAAATTAACCCGCAGACCAAGACCTAATTTTGCAGAGTTTTTCTTTATAAGTTTCTATGAACAAACGTTTCCAGTTGATTCTCTCATGATAAAAATATCTGTTTTCACTGTTGGTAGTAATTTCTTCTTGTTTTCTCTCTCTCTATGCAATGCTATTCATGAGTGAACTCTTAGTACTAAAGAAATGCATTGTGAAAGCTAAAAGAGAAGGAGAAAACAAGGACATGCAAAGGAGAAAAAAAGCCCTAAGACCCCAGCACACAGCTTTGTCATCCCCAATGTGAGGTTCTCCCAGTAACAGCCTCGGTGACTGATGGTGGTACACAGATATGGAGAACAGATAAACAAGTGGTTGAGCAATCCAGGGAGCAGTGGACAGTGGCTTTGATGGAGATGGTAGTCTACGTTAGTTATGTTATCATGAAGGTTTATGGCTATTGTTAGGTGTTACTCTAGCAGCTTAGCCAAAAGATGCTACCATGATTTCTGCTAACATAGTTTTATCTCAGTCTGTATTTTTCCTGAAAAATCAGAATTTCTATTTTCCATATTCTATTAGCATATGAGATATTAACTGTATAAAGAGATTTCATTGTGGTAATTTCATAGATATTTGAACAGAATACTTCAAACAAGTTCACACATTATATTTCCTTAACCCCACTTCCTACCATGCTCCTGTCCTGATATTCTGGTGTCAAAACCAGAATTTCTACCACTGCGTGGAAATTGGAGCATAGCAATGATTCTGAGCTTAAAAAGAAAATCTTTTCAAAGTTATAGTTCAAGTAGGTAAAAATTAAAAGAATTTTGGTTTCCAAGCATCTAATTTGTTCACTCTTTCATTTGTAGGATAGATATCTAACAAAAACAATACTTTCAATTACTGGAATGTTAAACTAGTTCCAACTGATAAATAATCCAGTGTGTGTATGTGTGTAAATTTCAAACAATGCACCGGGTTTTTGTTTTTTGAGATGTTTTTATGTTGTTGAATAGTCTATTTTGTGTGTAAAAGTACAAGCTACTTACAAAAGTTTTTTTCAAGAGGAAGGAATACAGGAACTATTGAGGTTAGGTTAACAGGTTTTTATTTTCCTTACCCAAGTGCTACTGGAATCCTCTACTATGTTAACTTGCTCTCAATATACAAATTGTTACCAGGATGGGAGTATGAGATGAACCATTTCCAACCTGACTACAGAAATATGTTTCTCTTGGAACCTCTTCTGGAATTCAGCATCCTATAACCTGCTTTAAAAACTCATCTCTCCTATGACATACAAACCCTTAGCCTAATTGTGATTAAATTCTAAATACTAAGTCCCAGTGATTGTAAATAGAGATTCCCTTCTTGAACACTTGTATGTTAAACTTGTCATTTAAAATATGATGTAAAAATCAATGTTAATAAATTCTTTAAAAAAACAAAACTCATCTCTCTCTTCACTGTGTACCCAGTTCACAAAACACATCTTTCTGCCCCTAAAGTTGCTCAGCTTTCCTCCTTCATATTCCAAGTCTTTTGGTTGGAATCAGAAGCTTCCAATATTGGGAGTGAAAGAAATACACATCAACTAATAATGAGAAATGAGGTACACTTACTGTACATTGTGTGGTCAGAGGCTTTACACAGCTGAACTGTGCTGCCCTGTTCTTTCTGGTTCTCACTCATGGCAGCCATTTATCACATTTTTATTTTTTATTTTTTTTAATTTTTTATTGTAATTAGTAAAAGGATATTTGCCAGATAGAAGGTGCATTAATTCACATATATTGATACCCTTTCACATGTCTTGGTACCCATTACCCTCCTCCTCACCCCCCCCACCCATCTTGGTTTTCCCCCCTTCCCTATCAAATTTCAAATAACCAAATACAAATAAGTTCAATATATCAGATAACAAAGTGAGATACTGTAACAATATGAGATAACCAAGGGACAGCAAAGGAGATGAGAGACAACATAGTACATTAAGGACAACAATCATTCATTATATGGCTTTTGTTTTAATATCCTGGAGGTCCTTTCAATTAGTTTCATACTATATGGCCTTATGTATCAAGATTTTGCTCTATTGCAGATCTCTGCTAGGAGATCCCAAGGATTCCACTGATTATGACAAATGAGGGAAACCATTGAGCCTATGTTCCTTTGAGTCTGGCTTACTTCACTTAATATGATTTTTTCTAAGTCTTTCCATTTCCTAACAAATGGGGTGATGTCATTCTTTCTGACAGCAGCATAGAATTCCATTGTGTACAAATACCACAACTTGTTGATCCACTCATCAACTGAGGGACATCTAGGTTGGTTCCATATCTTTGCTATGGTGAATAGTGCTGAAATGAACATTGTTGTGCTAGTGGATTTAGTATGTCCTTGTTTCTGGATGGTTGGGTAAATGCCAAGTAGTGGAATTGCTGGGTCAAAGGGGAGTTCTATGTTTAGCCTTTTGAGGCACTGCCACACTGCTTTCCATAGTGGTTGAACGAGTTTGCACTCCCACCAACAGTGTAGTAGTGATCCCTCCTGGCCACATCCCCTCCAGCATCTGTTATTATTCGTTTTCTTGATCCTGGCCATTCTAACTGGAGTGAGGTGGAATCTTAGAGTGGTTTTGATTTGCATTTCTTTTATGACCAGGGATGTTGAGCATTTCTTCATGTGTCTGTAGGCCATTTTTGTTTCTTCTTCAGAGAAGACTCTCTTTAAGTCTTTGGCTCATTTTTTTAATGGGATGGTTGTTACTTTGGAGATTAGTTTTGGAGTGATTCAATTTTTTGAGTTGTTGATATATTTTAGATATGAGGCCTTTGTCCATTGTTTGGTTGGTGAAGATCTTCTCCCACTCTGCAGGCTTCCTAATTAATTTACTAGCTATGTCCATTTATCACATTTTTAAAAAGCAATCTACATACACTGCCCCTAATGACTGTACCCAAGTGGTTTGTTTGCATGTCCTTTCCCTGTGGTTGATCTGTGATTTCATTATCTCACACATTTTACATTTGCTGATTGAAGGTGACCAGGGTGTCACTTATTTTTGGCCCATTACATAAAGCACTTGCTAATGAAGGGTCACCGCACATTCCCATTTGCTCAGTGTTAATTTTCACTTTCCCCCTTCTTCCTTATAGCAGGTTCTTCCTTTCGTTCATTGTATTTTTAAGTCTCAGGAAAAAAAATAATTTTTCTCTAAAGCTGAAAAAAATTTCCAGTGATATGAAAGTTTTATTATATGGAATACAAAGGAGATACAAGAATGAAGCATGAGAACAAAAGGGACTGGTTGTTTAATGAATTAGAAACAAATTGAGGTAAACAGAGAACATAACAAATGAATCTGCATTTTCACATCTTGTACAATGTTACACATAGTTCTGACACTTAGAAAAATGACTTTTAAAATTTGTCAAGAATTTCCAAATTGTTAAATTAGTGATCATTTATTAGGCACATAATATTTTTTCTCATTTTGCAATGATTACTTGAAGTAGGAAAGGAAAACACAAACAAGACAGAACAAAGTCTTCTCAGCATAAGGGGAAAGGCCAAGAAAGTTTCACATCCTCTATTCATTACCAGATTGGCCAAAAGGAATTGGTGTACAATTTCTTTAGAAACAAAATGAATTAAAGGCATATATTCTTGTAGCCTAACAAAAAGACTAAATATTTCATTTATGTATGAAGTTTGTCACTCATATATAATTTGTAAAGAAGGAAATATATTTTCCAATTGAATTAAAATAGATATATAGTTCTGCATATTTCAAAAGTCTACCTTCTAAATTTCCGCATTAAATATCTCTGAGTCAAGATTTAATGTTATCTGCACATTCATGTTTGTTGCTGCACTATTAACAATAGTTTAGATATGGAAACAGCCCAGACGCACGCACCACAACAGATGAGTGGATTTAAAAAATGTGGTACCGGGCCGGGCGTTTGGCCTAGTGGTAGAGTGCTTGCCTAGCATGCACAAAGACCCAGGTTCAATTCCTCGGTACCACATACCTAGAAAAAAGCTGGAAGTGGTGCTGTGGCTCAAGTGGTAAAGCTCTAGCCTTGAGAGAAGTCCAAGGATAGTGCTCAGGCCCTGAGTTCAAGGCCCACGACTGGCAAAAAAAATTGTGGTACCTATGTACAATGAAATTTTACATAGCCATTAGAAAGAATAAAATAATATCATTTACAGGGAAATGGATGGAACTAGAAAAAATCATGTTAAGTGAGGTAAATCAAGCTCACAGAAACAAACTGCATATTCTCTAAGATGTAGAAATTGGATCTAAAACACAGTGAGATATGATAAATTATACAGAATTCTAGATGGGCACACGCATTAAGACAAAAAGAGGATAATCTTAGGAGAGAAACACAAAGGCACAATGCCTAAGTACTTCTTCATATTTATAGAAAATAATGTACTGATTGAATAATATACAGATTGAAGAGTTTTCTTTTTTCAGTGGGGGGCCTTGAACTCTGACCCTGAGCACTGTCCTTGAGCTCTTCAGCTCAAGGCTACCACCCTACCCCTTGAGCCACAGCCCTGCTTCACTTTGTCTAGTATTTATATCATTTTGTACTCATTACCTCACTCATGTAATTGTAATCCCAATCTATATCATCTTTATAATAACAGTAATGTAAATTAGTAAAATAAAAGAAGTTAGTGTCAAATACTATCTGAATAGATGATGCATTTTTAAAAATTTATTGGTGGTGCTAAGGAAGTAGATTGACAAAATATGAAATAGGCAAAGTAGATGCTTCATTTTAGTCAAGCTTTAGAGTTTGTTTGCAAAATGTATCACTACAACTAGTTAAGAGTAACAAATTTAAGAGATGTCAGTTTTAGGCTCTGTATTTGTACTTTTCCCAGTGTCAATGTTCTTAAAACTCCTTGTTTCTGAAACTGTTTCCACTCGCTTGACCAAAAAGAGTATCATCTTAAACAGAACTTTATTTTTAAGATACAAGTTAGTGATTTATAGAAATGCCCTTATCCAATGTCATTAAGGACTTGTGTATCTGACTAAATGAAAATATAATCTCTAATTCTTCATTTTAGACCCAGTCATTTATATTTTTATTGAGCCTGCACATAAAATTCAGTAAACCTCTGCCAGTGGTTTTCATAGTCATTGAACTCTAGTTATCCAAGACTTCAAAATATTTGTAGTCACCAAAAGATGAGGTTTATACTTCTTTTCTTGTGAGTTTAATTTAGTATATATCTCTGTAATGGCCCAAAAGTCCTTCCTCATTCAAAATGGTTCATTCTTCTTTCTCCAATGATTGCTTCAATATTTTCTACAAATACATGGTTAATTCACCAATAGATTGGATTGATGAAATTTGGTTTCTGACCTTTGGGCATAAAAATTACAATCTCTCCACCCTTTGCCCATTTTCCTTTCCCTGCACTCTTTAATATACTAATTTAAATATTGTTCCAACATTTTTTGCTTTCCATGGGAAACCATTTGTGTTTTCTTTGCTGAATTGATTTTTTTGTGTGTGTCGGTTTTATTTGTTAACAACTACTTTAGCCATTTTAACTGCATCGATTCATTTCCTAAAGCACAAAATCAACATTTTTCAAGAGCTTAGAATGTAGAACATGGGTTTGCAATAAGGTCTGAGGGAAAGCATTTATAGTACTGTGTTACTCCAATCTAGACCAGGTGGTTTACCTAATGCCTTTATCTGAATGACAATATATGTTCTCAAGTATTTTGCAGTGCACAATATATATTTTAAAAGTTTTATTTTCCTTTCCATATTTCTCTCAACAATTATGCATATAAAATCAATTTATATTCTTAAAAAAGTCTAAGATAATTAGTTTTTTTATAATATCATAATCTTCTATATAAGATGCCTTATCATTTTATTGATTATAGAAGACATTGGCTTATTCTAAATGATTATATATTAATAACAATAATGAGTTCTCATCATAATCACTTCTATGATGATAAAACTTGCTTCATTCATATGTATATTTATACTCTGCATACTAAATTCTGTCTTCTTCCACTATAATGTGGCTATTAAACCATTTACTATATTCTGCTGTATGATGGATATTTGGTTAAGAGTTCATATCTTTAGATTATAGGGAGGAACTGGACAGTTACTTCCAGCTGGGCAGGAAAGGCTAAGGAAGGGAAAGTGGAGGGAGAACATTACATATTTCTAAAACAAACAAACAAAACAAGTGACCCAGAATATCAAGGTACTTAGAAGGATAAGACCAATGCTTGGGAAATATTTCTGTGAATATGAATTGTTACTATGTGATAGAAGTCTCCTTAATGAATATGAGTTGGCATGCTATGTGAATCTCCTTGATATACAAATAGCTACAGGAAAGTTTTATTATGGTTCAGAATTTCTCTGATAGCATATCTATAAGGCTTTTTTAGATTGAGAAAGTCTGCATTTTCTTGTCTACAAATCTACATTTCTTCTAGGTCTTTCTATATAATAATAATTTTTAGATACACATCTCTGCACTTATTAATATTGTCTACACCCCATCACCTTTTCATAAAGGTAAATTCTCACAATATCTGTACATTTACATGGAATCTTCTCTTCATATTGCTGCAACTACACAAAGTGAGCATGCGTGTGCTTGAGTACATACAGTAATCTAAAATACAAAGAGTATCCATGATCCTCCAATCAGACTAGTATCCCCCATCTACTGATTCTACTGACCTCTTCCTTCTCCTCTTTTCTCATTGTCTTTGCCCTTCCTTTCCATGCTTGAATTTCATTGTCCATACTTATAATCTCACCCTTCCAAATTCCCTCTATTTTGTTGTTTCATTTTGTAAATCTGAGGATCATAATTCAAGGCCACCTTGGCAAAAATTCTAAAGACTCCATCTCAAGCAGTGGGTAGGCATGGGGATATATCATCCCGGCTCTAAGGAGAAAGCTCAGTGGCTGGGTACAGCACTGTGCGTATCATCCACAACCACACATGTGCACAAAGATAATCCTATCTCAAAGATAACCAATGCAAACCTGAAGCTGAAGGCCTGGCTGGTGCGGTAAAACGTCTAAGTGTGAGGTTGAATTCAATAAGAGATGCCAGCTCATTTTTTGGTCTTTCCACCCGCCTGTCAGCATCACAGGTGACTTCCATGATAAGTTGAAAAAAATATCAAAACTGTGCGTTTCATCCTTATTTTTTTCAGCAACATTTACTTGATCCTATATTTTGCCTGGCTTCTCATCCATTTCATTTTCTTAGATCCTCTCTTCTAATTCTTGCTATTCATCCTACTTCTCCTTTCCTAGTTCCTCTTTATTTCTGATGCATGACATTATTCATTTTGTCAGTGATCTCATCCTATCCATGGCTTTAAACACCATTTGCATGCTAATGACATCAAAATTTATTTCTCCAGCCTCTGCCTTTCTTCTTTGAACACCAAATTCTCAATATACCCAATTTCTACCGACAGATACCACAAAAATAGCACATCTAAAAGAGAATTTCAGATATTTCCTCTACACAAACCTATTCTACTTGATATCTTCCTTGTCTTACCAAATAGATACTTTCTAATTTCTCAAGTACAAGACATTGAAATAAGCATCACTCTTCTCTTTCTTTCATGCTGCACTTTCAACTTCCTGGGAAATCCTGTCAACTGTATCTACATCTTCAACTCTTGTAACAAACATCACAACTTACTGCCACTTGCTCCACATCACATCTTAATTAAAATGCCAAATTAGAGAATAAAGAAAGACAGACTGAAGGTTCCAAGAATAAAACAGGTAAACACAAAAGAATCACATCAAGCCTCTCAGAAAAACTCTAGAAGCTAGGAAAGCATGGAGCAATTCAAGCTCTGAAGGGTAATGACTGCAAACCAAGAATATTATATCCAGCAAAACTATCATTCAGACTGCATGGAAAAAAGACTACCTTCCAGGGTAAGAATAAACAAAGACAGTTTATGTTCACTAAGCCTTTATTGTGCCAGATACTTTAATAGACTACTGCACACAGAAGAGGAATAATCACAGGCATGGGCATTAAAATCTAGACAAAAATAAACTATGCCAGGCATAGGAGGAACACATGAAAACTGAGAAAATATCAAACATGCATAACCTGGAAAAGCAGCAAAACACTACAATGAAATATGATGAGAAAAAAGAATAAGCCAGGCTAGAATTAATCTGGGGGTGGGGGGGAACAATAGAAGAACAGGAAAAGCAAATAACTCTCAATTAATACATTAATTCTAAGCAGGCTTACCTGTCCAAAAAGCAAACATTGTTGGATTAAATTGATCAGGATCCTCCCAAAAATTTTATATAATATACCTCTCAAGTACAGTCTAAAAATGAAAGGAGTTTTTTAAATTGCCAAGTAAATGAAAATGGAAAACAAGCAGGAGTAACTAAATTCATATAGGACAAAGGCAATTTCAGTCACAAAATTGTCAGAAGAAATTGGTCATTATATATTTGCAAAGAGATTAATTAATAACGATAGTACTATTTAAAATATTTGTGCATCCAATGCCAAAGCCCCCAAACAAGCAAACATAAAGGAATACTGTCTGATGTAATAGTCCATGACTTTGATGCCCTACTTTCAACAACAACAGAACATCCAAATCAAAAGTAATCAACGGAAGATATAGAATTAGACAATACCATGAATGAAATAGATTCAACAAATGTCTAGAGTATTTCAACCTAAAATAGAAGATGGCATATTCATCTTGACAACCCATGAAACTTCTTCAAAAAAAGATCACATCATAGGACATAAAGCAGGACTCAGAAAACAAACCGAAAAAAAAGCATAAAAAAAGAAAAGAGGGGCCGGGATTTGGCCTAGTGGTTAAAGTGCTTGCCTAGCATGCATGAAGACCCGGGTTCGATTCCTCGGTACCACATACATAGAAAAAAGTCAGAAGTGGTGCTGAGGCTCAAGTGGCAGAGCTCTAGCCTTGAGAAAGTCCAAGGACAGTGCTCAGGCCCTGAGCTCAAGCCCAGGACTGGCAAAAAAAAAAAAAAGAAAAGAAATAGTTTCTGGTGTCTTCAGAGACCATAATGGAATTAGTTATAAATAAATAACAAAGGAGACTACTAAAACATTCAAATGCATGGAGATGAAAAAACAGACTTTTGAATGATCAGCGGGTCACTGTAGAAGTTAAGAGATTTAAAACTTCTGATTTATAAAAGAATTAAAATACAAGGCATTACTAGGAAGCTATAGACATTAATACCTTTGTCAGAACATCAGAAAGATTCCAAATAAACAGACTACAAATGTACTTCAAGCTCTTAGGAAAACAAATAAAAGCCAATCCCAAAACCAGGGGATGAAAAATAAACAACAAAGACAAAACTTAATAAAAATGGAGACAAAAAGCAATATGATGAATCAATCGATAAAATAATTGATTCTTTGAAAAGAAAAATAAAATCAATAGATCTTTACTTTAACTAAAAGGAGAATGGAGACCCAAATTAATAAAATCAAAGATGAATGTCAGGATATTCCAACAGGAACAAATGAAATTCAGATGCCCATTTAGGGATATTTTGAAAACTTATACTCCAGTGAGTCAGAACATCATGAAGAAATGAAAAAATTTCTTGGCACATATGGAACACCAAAATTAAACCTGGAGGATACAAACCACTTAAACTGATCTGTAGTGAGTAAGAAGATCCAAACAGCAATAAATAATTTTCCAACAATGTTTGACACCGGTGGCTCACATCTGGAATCCTAGCTAGTCAAGAAGCTCAGATCTAAGAGTCACAGTTTCAAGCCAGCCCGGGTAGGAAAATCCATGAGACTCTTATCTCCAATTAATCACCAAAAATTTCAAAGTTGAAGTATGGCCAACTGGTAGAGTGCTAGCTATGAGCTCAGAAATTGCACCCAGGCCCTGAGTTCAAGACTCAGCACCAGCACAAAGACAATTTTTTTTTCAATAAAGTCCAGTTTTGTATTTACTGCTGAATTCTTCCAGACCTTTAAAGAATAACTGACAACAATACTCTTTAAAATATCCAAAAAAATAAAGTGCAAGAAATATTGCCAAATTCATTATATGAAGCCTTACTTACCCTAATAACAACGGTGGATAAATCTATAACAAAAATGAAAGGTACAAATTAATTTTCTCAGTAAACATAGGTGTAAACATGTTTAATGAAGTATTTGTAAACTAAGTCCAGCAACATATTATAAAGATAATACACTATGATCAAGTTGATTTCATTCCAGAAATGCCAGGGTGGTTCCACATAAACATGACATATAAACAGAGTAAAAGAAAACCACATAAGCATCTCAATAGACATAGAAACAGCCTTTGATAAGAAGAAACTAGGACTAGCAGGAACATATCTCAATATAGCATTTTATATGACAAATCTATTTTAAACATTGCACTAAATGGAGAAAAACTAAAGGGTATCAATGTATGGGAATTAATGCACCATCTATCTGGCAAATATCATGTAACCCTTCTATTAATTACAATAAAAAATATATGAAAAAAATAAATGGAGAAAAACTGAAACCATTTCTTCTAAAATCAAGAATCTGCTGGGGGAAGGAAGATGGCGCCGAGACAATAGGGACGCAGCCTAACTCTCTCTGACAAAAAGAGAGAACCAGGGAGTCCCACGAGCCAACTACCTTAAGAAATCCACAACAACAAACTCAAAAAGAAACGGGGAAGGACTCAAACCGGAAAAGAAATCCAGATAAAGCTCACATCCAACTTTCTCAAAGAATTCAGAACGCGAGGACCCCTCCCCCACCTCTCGCCGCTGGATCCAAGCCCCTAAAACCGCGGAAAGCCTCAGAAAGCAGCGGAAAGCCGCGGAAAGCGGCAGCTGGCGCCGGACCAAGCCGCGAAAAGCGGCTTGAGCGGGTGCCGGCTCCACGCTGGGAAAGAGCCTGCGGGCTCTGGCTCTAATCCACGAAAAGCAGCGGCAGTGCAGGGTGCCAGGCTGGGAGCCCAACGGCTGCAGAAACCAGCACAGAACCCGGCCAGCGAACGGCGGAAGCAGCGGAACCCAGACGCGGAACCACAACAGCAAGCAGCAGAACCCAGACGCAGAACACAGGCGGCGGCAGAGACCCGAGGGGAGTGAAAGACTCCCCACCACCGTGGAGCACCCGCAGACGGACGCAGAGGCGTGAGTAATACAGCGCGTCCCCAAACACATCGGGAAAGCGGAGCGGGTGCCAAGCAATAGAACTTAACTCAGACCCCAACACCTCGCCCGAGAAAGACTGGCGGGAGCAGAGGGGCAAGGAATTTAGAATCCTGTCCCTCCCCTCAACAGCCCCCTCCCTCAGGCCATTGACTGGAGATTGACAGGCGGGCTACCTAAGACCCAGCACCCCACCAAGGGAGGCGGGGCTGTCCCAACTCCCACCCGCCCAACGGGCTCAAACCCCAGCCCTCTGACTGGAGACTGAAGAGCGGGCGGACCCTAAGACTCAGCACCCCACCAGGGGAGGCGGAGCTGTCCCAGCTCCCACCCGCCCACCAGGCTCCTCTCCCAGGCCACTGGATCTGGAGAGTGGAGGGCTTTGGGACCCTGCCTTACAACAGTGGGTAGGGGGTGCAGGTAAATAGGAGCCTGCATCTGCCCCCCCTCAATTCTTGAGCGGGGCATCCTCCAGCTGGGAATCCTGAGCAAGACACCACCGAGGGGCCCCCCACAGTCACAGACTCTGACAAAGCAGTGGAAACACAGCAGGGATCTGAAGGGCCCACCAGCAGCCAAGCTCCCCTTCTGAGAACCAAAAGGCCCGGCTCCGCCCTTGGAGCCCACCTCCCCAGCTGGGCCCCGCCCCTGGGAACAGAGGGGTCTCCTGCTGGTCCTGCTGAGAGCCCCTGAAACTCTCAATCCCCAGACCCTTGGCTTGGGGCCGCCCCTGGAAGCAGCACAGGAAAACATCCGCCAACCGCGCCCAGACAGAAGCTCGCAGATCCATCCCATGGTCCACGGTGAGGCCACTGGTTGGGCTAAGACCTAGTCGTGCAGCAACACATAAGTTTTATTCTAATACTTTCCAAACTTTGTACTCAAATACGCTACCTACTTACCCCCTGACCTCTCTCATTCTATTTTTCTATCTCTGGACCTCTGTTCGTCTTTCAACCCTTATACTGCATGGATCTACACTTGATGGCTGTTGAGCAACACTGTATATCTAGGTGTTTAATTATTCTCTAGGCTCAGAGGGACTTAAAGACAATAGAGATTGGATTGAGAGGCTTATTGTTTTGGGTATAAATCGCATATCAGTGGATTATTAGACTGGTCGGTAACTGCACAAAAAGAAAGAGTGATAACACCAATCAAAACTTGTGAACATCTAGAGTCTGCCAGCTACAGAGGTTTAGGTTGGTTATATCTGAAAAACTATAATCGTGTTTAGTATTAATCTTGCTCCCATTTTCAAATGAGCAGAACAAGAAACTCAAGAAAAATGTCAAATCAAGAACCATCATCCCCCACCCACCCCACCCAATGTAAACAGCCAATGGAACAGTCACTGGCAAACCTAGGGGAGAGTCTTCCAAGTGCTTTACAAATACAATTGATAAACATCATTAATGAAAAATGTGAAAATATAAAGAAAGAGATAAGGGAGGAAGCCATAGCTGAACAAGAGGAAACCATAAACAAGGTGATAAGTGAAAAAGAAGAAGCCATAAAGGAGACCATAATAAAGGCTGTTCAAAGAAAGATGGATGAATTCATAGAATCCACAAATAAAAAGGTGACCGAACTCCAGCAAATGTTCAAAGAAAATAAAGCTACTGAGCTAACCACTCAAATGGAAATCAAGGAGCTAAAGAAATCCATACATGATCTAAAAGAAGAGAGGCAAGGCATCAAAAATGAGCAATTAGTAGCAAGGGAGATGAAAAATAAAGTAGATAGCTTTGATAGCAGGTTAGACAATGCAGAGGAGAGAATTTCCGGGGCTGAAGATAATTTAGTTATTATAGAGAAAGAACAGAAAATGAGTCAATCCAAATCTAGGAAAAATGAGAGAGCACTTCAGGAGGTCCAAGATACAATTAGGAAACCTAATTTAAGGCTAATTGGTATTGAGGAGGGCGTGGAGAAAGAGGTCAATGGTATTGGAAATATACTTCAGGCAATCACCTTAGAGAATTTCCCAAATATCCAGAAGGGCAGACCCATCCAGATACAAGAAGCTTTTAGAACCCCAAACAGACCTGACCAGAAAAGAACATCCCACTGCCACATCGTAATCCGAACTGGATCAATAGAAATCAAAAAAAGGATCCTAAAGGCAGCCAGGGAAAAGGGTTCAGTAACCTATAAAGGAAAACCAATCAGAATAACCCCAGACTTCTCACCAGAGACCATGCAAGCAAGAAGTGACTGGAAGCATATATGTCATGCCCTTAAGTCAAATAACTACCAACCAAGAATACTGTACCCAGCTAAGCTCTCATTCATAACTGAGGGAACAATAAAAACATTCCATTCCAGGGAAAAGCTGCAACAATATGTCGCAACAAAACCAACACTACAGAGAGTTCTCAAAGAGGTTCTATACATAGAAAACCAAAATAAATGCAATATAGGGAAAGAAATGGCACCTAAACAGCATACCATCTAAGGACCACAAGAACTGTCAAGACACGGGCCCAAATAAAAGCTTTTAAAAATGGTAGGACCTAATAAATATCTCTCAATCCTAACTCTCAATATCAATGGACTTAAATCTCCAATTAAACGGCATAGGCTGTCTAGTTGGATCAAAAAGCAAGAGCCATCATTCTGCTGTCTTCAAGAGACACATCTTACCCAAAAAAACAATCATCTTTTGAAAGTGAGAGGTTGGAATAAACTCTATCAAGCTAACGGCCCCCATAAACAGGCTGGAGTTGCCATCCTCATATCAGATAAAATAGACTTCAAACCAAAATTAGTAAGAAAAGACAAAGAAGGTTACTACATACTACTAAAGGGATCTTTCCTCCAGGAAACATAACAATCCTGAATATTTACACACCCAATCCCGGAACTCCGAACTTCATCAAGCAAACTTTACTTACACTGAAACCATACATAGATCGAAATACAGTGATTGTCGGTGACTTTAACACACCACTCTCACCTATGGACAGATCAACAAGGCAAAAACTCAACAGAGAAACCTTAGAACTGAACAACTATATAGACCAACTAGATCTAACAGACATCTGCAGAATATTCCACCCAGCAACAACACAATATATGTTTTTTTCAGCAGCACATGGAACATTTTCCAAAATAGATCACATCTTAGGCCATAAAACAAACCTGGACAGATTCAGAAACACTGAAATTATTCCATGCGCACTCTCAGACCACAAAGGCATCAAAGTGGAACTGAACACACATCTCCACCAACGAAAACCCTGTAACTCATGGAGACTGAACAACACATTGTTGAATCACCAATGGGTCATCGAAGATATCAGAACAGAAATCCAACAGTTTATGAAATTTAACAGTAAGGAGCACACAAAATACCAACTCCTTTGGGACACAGCAAAGGCAGTACTCAGAGGAAAATTTATAGTGCTGAGTGCCTACAACAACAAGTTGGAAAAATTACAAACCAACAAGTTAATGTCCCACCTTAAGCTCCTGGAAAAAGAGCAACAAACCAACCCTAATCCCAGTAGAAGAAAGCAAATAATTAAAATCAAAGCAGAATTAAATGATTTGGAATCCAAAAAAACTATAGAAAGAATCAACAAAACAAGGAGTTGGTTCTTTGAAAGAATTAACAAAATTGACAAGCCCTTAGCAAATCTTACCAAAAAAAGAAGAGAGCATATCGAAATAAACAAAATCACAGATGAAAATGGTAATATCACGACAGAAATTACCAAGATCCAGAATATCATGAGGGAATACTTCTCAAACCTTTATGCCAACAAATTTGAGAATCTAGATGAAATGGATGAATTCCTAGGCAATATTAACATACCCACACTGAACCAAGAAGAACTAAGCCAACTCAACAGGCCTATTTCAAGCTCTGAAATAGAAATGGCAATTAGAGAACTTCCACCTAAGAAAAGCCCAGGGCCAGATGGATTCACAGCTGAATACTATAAGGTCTTCAAAGCAGAGCTCACACCAATACTCCTCAAGCACTTCAACGAAATTGAAAATGAAGGTTCCTTACCAAACTCATTCTATGAAGCCAGTATAACCCTCATCCCCAAACCAGACAGAGATTCATCAAAGAAAGAGAACTATAGACCTATATCTTTGATGAACATCGATGCAAAACTTCTCAACAAAATACTGGCCAACCGTCTACAACAACTCATCAAAAAAATTATACACTATGATCAAACTGGATTCATCACAGGGAGGCAAAGCTGGTTCAACATACGCAAATCAATTAATATAATTCAACACATCAACAGGAGCAAGGACAAAAATCACATGATTGTCTCAATAGACGCAGAAAAGGCATTTGACAAGATCCAACGCCCCTTTATGTTAAAAGCTCTGGAGAAACTAGGAATCCATGGAACATTCCTCAATGTAATAAAGGCTGTTTATGAGAAACCTACTGCTAGTATTACACTTAATGGTGAAAATCTAAAGCCATTCCCTCTAAAATCAGGGACGAAACAAGGATGCCCACTCTCTCCACTACTCTTTAACATAGTACTAGAATTCCTAGCCAGTGCAATAAGGCAGGAAGCAAGCATAAAGGGGATCCAAGTAGGGAAAGATGAAATAAAACTATCCCTCTTTGCAGATGACATGATTCTGTATTTAAAGAATCCTATAGACTCTACTCCCAAACTCCTTGAGCTGATTCAAAACTTTGGAAGAGTAGCAGGCTATAAAATCAACCCTCAAAAATCAACTGCCTTCCTTTACGCCAGCAGTGAGAGGAACGAGGCAATAATCAGGAAAGAAACTCCTTTCACAATAGCCTCAAAGAAAATAAAGTCCCTAGGAATTAGCTTAACTAAGAATGTAAAGGACCTTTTTGACGAAAACATTAAAACCCTAAAAAAGGAAATTAAAGCAGAACTAAGGAAATGGTAAAACCTCCCATGCTCCTGGATTGGAAGAATCAACATTGTGAAAATGACAATCTTGCCAAGAGCTATCTACAAATTCAGTGCAATACCCATCAACATCCCAATGTCATTCTTTAAAGAAATAGAAGAGGCAATCCAAAATTTCATATGGAATAATAAAAGACCCCGGATAGCAAAAACACTTCTTAGCAGAAAGAACAGCGCTGGAGGAATTTCAATTCCAAACTTCAGACTCTATTACAGAGCTATAATTCTCAAAACAGCTTGGTACTGGCACAAGAACAGGCCTGAAGACCAATGGAATAGAACTGAGGACCCAAATATTAAACCACAGACCTATGGCCACCTAATCTTTGACAAGGGAGCGAAAAAAAATAGAATGGAAGAAAGATAGCCTCTTCAACAAGTTGTGCTGGCAGAACTGGTTAAGCACCTGCAGAAAACTAAAGCTGGATCCTTCTTTGTCACCTTGCACTAGAATTAACTCCAAATGGATCAAAGACCTGGAGGTAAAAGCTGACACACTGAAAACTCTACAGGAAGGAATAGGAGATACACTAGGCCTCCTTGGCACAGTTTGAAACTTTCTTAATAAGGACCAAGAATCACAACAAATCAGAGAAAGGCTGGATAAGTGGGACTGCATTAAACTGCAGAGCTTTTGTATGGCAAAGGACATAGCTAGTAAACTAATCAGGAAGCCTACAGAGTGGGAGAAGATCTTCACCAACCAAACAACGGACAAAGGCCTCATATCTAAAATATATCAACAACTCAAAAAATTGAATTACTCCAAAACTAACCTCCAAAGTAACAACCATCCCATTAAAAAATGGGCCAAAGACTTAAAGAGAGTCTTCTCTGAAGAAGAAACAAAAATGGCCTATAGACACATGAAGAAATGCTCAACATCCCTGGTCATAAAAGAAATGCAAATCAAAACAACTCTAAGATTCCACCTCACTCCAGTTAGAATGGCCAGGATCAGGAAAATGAATAACAACAGATGCTGGAGGGGATGTGTCCAGGAGGGATCACTACTACACTGTTGATGGGAGTGCAAACTCGTTCAACCACTATGGAAAGCAATGTGGCAGTGCCTCAAAAGGCTAAACATAGAACTCCCCTTTGACCCAGCAATTCCACTACTTGGCATTTACCCAACCATCCAGAAACAAGGACATACTAAATCCACTAGCACAACAACGTTCATTGCAGCACTATTCACCATAGCAAAGATATGGAACCAACCCAGATGTCCCTCAGTTGATGAGTGGATCAACAAGTTGTGGTATTTGTACACAATGGAATTCTATGCTGCTGTCAGAAAGAATGACATCACCCCATTTGTTAGGAAATGGAAAGACTTAGAAAAAGTCATATTAAGTGAAGTAAGCCAGACTCAAAGGAACTTAGGCTCAATGGTTTCCCTCATTTGTCATAATCAGTAGAAACCTTGGGCTCTACTAGCAGAGATCTGCAATAGAGCAAAATCTTGATACATAAGTCCATATAATGTGAAGCTAATTGAAAGGACCTCCAGGATATTGAAACAAAAGCCATATAATGAATAATTGTTGTCCTTAATGTACTATGTTGTCTCTCATCTCCTTTGCTATCCCTTGGTTATCTCATATTGGTATAGTATCTCACTTTGTTATCTGATATATTGAATTTATTTGTATTTGGATATTTGAAATTTAATAGGGAAGGGGGAAAACTAAGATGGGAGGTGGTGTGGGGGGGGAGGGAAATGGGTACCAAGACATGTGAAAGGGTATCAATGTATGTGAATTAATGCACCTTCTATCTGGCAAATATCATGTAACCCTTTTACTAATTACAATAAAAAAATTTAAAAAAAATCAAGAATCTAAAATCAAAAATATACACTTACACATTTGCCACTTATTTAATATAGTACTAGAAATCAGAGCCAGAACAATAAGACAAGAAATAAAAGGGATTAATAGAAAGAAAGAAAATATAGTTATATAATTTAAAAACCCAAAAGAGCTTGGTGCTGGTGGCTCATGCCTCTAATCCTAGCTGCTCAGAAGGCTGAGATCTGAGTATCACAGTTTGAAACTATTCCCTCTTTTTTGAGGGGGGATTGGGGGAGAGTAGGTGAGTCATGTGGCTTGAATTTGGTCTGGGCACTGTCCCTGAACTGTTCAGCTCAACGCTACCATCCTACACTTGAGCCAGGCCCCACTTCCCATTTTCTAGGGAATAATTGGAGATAAGAGTCTCAGGTCCTTTTGTGCCTGGGCTGGCTTTGAATCTTGACCTTCAGATCTCAAGCTCCTGAGTAGCTAGGATTACAGGCGTGAGCCACCTCACCTGGCTTAAAACTAGCCCCTCTTATCTCCAATTGATCACTTGAAAAACTGAAAGTTGTGCTATGGCTCAAGTGGTAGATCACTAGACTTGTGCACAAAGAGGCTCAGGGGCAGTGCCCAGACCCTGATTGCAAGCTCTACAACACACACACACACACACACACACACACACACACACACACACACACTGAAAGATTCC
Organism: Megascapheus bottae; assembly: GCF_031878675.1. Lineage (NCBI taxonomy): Eukaryota > Metazoa > Chordata > Mammalia > Rodentia > Geomyidae > Megascapheus > Megascapheus bottae. The sequence continues at coordinate 45,794,725 of NC_143522.1, read as the reverse complement.
AACAAAAAAGTCATACATCTGATAAACACTTTAGGTCATATAGTAAATAGCATGTAAAATCAATATACTAAAGTCAATAGTTTTTCTATATATGTGCAATGAACAGGTTCCAAAAGAAATTAGAAAACCAATTCCACTCCTAAGAACCTTTAAAAAAAACTTAGAAATTAATTTAACTAAATGAACCTCTACAATGAAAACTACATCACTGAATAAATAAATTGAAGATGACTGACGATGGAAAAATCTCCTATGCAGAATTAAGGTAAAGAGAGTGGCTATGTTATTAAAAGCAATCTATGTATTCAATGCAATGCACACCTCAAAGACAGTGACATTCTTCCAAGAGTTAGAAAAGGCAACCCTAGAGCTCATATGTAAATACATTAATAAAAAAATGCAATACCCGAGCAATTCTGAGATCTCCAAGCACTGGAGATAGCACAATACCTAATTTCATTCTACAGTACAGCACCATAGTAACAAAAAGAGCATAGTTCTGGCACAACAGACATGTAAACCAATGGAACAAAATAGATGGTCCCCAAAATAAATTGCTCATAGCTGATTTTTGTCAAAGATGTCAAAAATATACCTTGGAGAAAACAAAGCCTCTTTAATAGTAAAGGAAATAGAATATATCCAGGCAAAGGATGGAAACTAGATTGCTCTCTCATTTCATACTAGTATCAATTCAATGCAAATTAAAAAAAAAAAACCTAGAGTATAAGGCATAAAGCAACAAATCTAACACTGAAAAGTACAGGGAAAACACTAGAACATACAGGCATAAGCAAAAAGCTTCTTGAATTAAAGAACAGAAACAAATAAAAAGCACACATTGACAAATTGAATTGCATATAAAAACTGAATTGCAAAAACATAACTGATTATATATATGTGCATATCATAGGCTTGTATATTCTGTTGTCATTATAATGGTGGTATTGTTTGAGGGGACATTAGAGACAAAGAAAATAACAATATTGGAGGACAAATAATGTCTAAATATATTGTGCCTATGTATGATGTTTGCATAATTAAACTCATTGACAGCTGCCGTATAATAGGTAAGGCGATTACACAAAGAGAATAGAGAGGGTTAATCTAATTGATGTATAATATATACATGACTAGAGAATAATATATGTATGTGTTAGATGGTAAAAATGAAACTCATTTATGTAACTAATATACACTAAAGGAAGAAATTATTGACAGCTATTATAACAGGTTCTATAGAAGGTGGGAGAAAAACAGTGAAGATGAAATGTGATGGCTACAGTAAAATTATTTTAATGCCTATAGGAAAATAAAACAATGGAGCCTGTTGAAAATGCTTTATAAAGGGGAACATGAGGACAAAGGATAAAGGGGGCAAATTTTATCAGGTGACATTTTATATATGTGTGAAAAATATCACAACCATATGCTACCAAAAATATAGTACAGTGAGTCATTTTGTAGGTGCCTAACAAATGTGTATAGAAGAGCAAAATTTAATAAACAGTGAGTTTATTTGTTATTATTTCCAAGGCTATGGAAGAGATAGAACAAGTAGCTAAGATTCATAATAGTTTATGTGCTGGCAAATTGCTAACGCACAATTCTGCTTGTGATCTCTAATTTTTACATTTAAGATCCAAGAAGAAAACACTACCACAAACAGCAAGTTTGGGGGAAGAGTTTTTCTCTATTGTCTTGTCTTACTCTAGGACTTCAAAAGCAAAATCTTCCATTACTTTAATTCATACTGCAACTGTCAGTATAAAATAAAGCCATGACAAAAACTAACTATTCTGAAGGTATTCATTGTAAGTCTTATAAAAGTAAAATGTCAGCAAAACTCCAACATGCATTGGAATGTTTCAGACTAGATCGATGGAAATGTTATGAAACCTTCAATATCCTTTGGTTATAGAAAAGCATGACAACTTTATGGCTCATCTCAGCTGAACAGCTAATATGTCTGTATTAGTAGATTTTCCTTTTGGTCTTTTCCTTTAGAGAACAAAAAATCCCTGTAAACACTATGTACTCATGGAAGAATTTTGCCTTTACCAGAGTTCTAAATACAGAAAGGTCATATTCGGTATACTGTGGCATTGTGCAAGCTGAACTTTATTTAAATGACTAGATGTTTTTGCTTTATCTAAAAGCATTTCCGACATGAAAACGTAGCCTAAGATACCTTTGAGATAATAATGAGGTTTCACTTTTGAGTCTTGTATAACATTGATTTTCTTGAGAACATTCTCAGTCCTGATACAGAAACAAAGAATTTTTTTAGAAGTCTTAGCAATAGAAAATTCAATGCAATCAAAGAACTTGAATTTCATAGAATTCATTTTATTTATAGACACCAGGAAATGATTACGTACAAATATCTTTACCAGAAACCTATGCCATCATTGCTAGTGTTTTAGAACTCTCATAGTATTTCTGGACTCAAATCCATGCATACAGGAAATTAGATTGCAGTCGCAGTCCGTGATGGAGTAAATGGTGCAGATTTGCCTTCTTGTCAAAGAAATCATAAAGTGGGTGAAAGAGCCATGTGCAGGCATTCAACATAGACAATGTAGGACTGTAGGGACAGATCAAAGAACAGGAGATGGGTGCTTCCTGTGTGGAGGCATTTTCCCCACCACAGTTCAGAAATGTGAAGCCCAAACAGAGGCTAACGGTATTACCAGGGAAGATGTGAGACTGAAATGACAAAAGCAGCTGGGAATTCAATAAGATACAGTGTGGAGAGCTATGTGGAAATGGGGCCCCATAAATCTACCCGGAGCTGTTGGCCGAGGGGTCTTGGCCCCTGTGTTGAAAGAGATGCCACAAAACTTGACAGAGCAGCTCTTGTGAAGCTCAGCTGTCTGGCAACGGAGATGCATAAAATTCACCATGATGAGTGATGCTTGAAAAGGACTCCAGCCTCACTAAGTCATTTACTTAGGTCCCAGAAACACCATGTCTATGGAATAACAAGTACCAGGATGAAACAAAAGCTATCCTGAAGAAGAAAGTTAAAAATTAGACCAGTTTCACACAAAAAATAAATGCATAAAGCATATCTAAAGGAAGCAAAAGAATTTATCACTGATCTAACAAACTCCATGACAGAACAAAATTCCATATAAAATTGTCTTTAGTAGAAGACAATATAGTGAAGATAAGATAATTTTTACGATGTCTAGCATAAAATAACAGAGAAACAATTACTGGCTCTGGGAGGCAGCAAGTAAATGTGTATGAAAATCAAGAAAAATTCAGTTAATAAAAACAGACCCCTCCAGAGGCTGAATTAGCAGACAGGAACTTTAAATGAGTAATATTAAAAAACACAAACGGAAAGGTGTATTTATGTATAAAATATTACATATATCAGATAAGGAATGGGAGAAGGAAATACTGAAGGATTCACTTCCTAGATATAATCCCATATTTCATATAGAAAATTTACAGTATGGACTTTAATACTGGAGTGGATGCTCTGTATTAGGACAGTAAACTGAAAGATTAATATAAATTACAAGTTCTGGAAAATATAGAGATAGACTTTTAGGAAAAGAAACAGTCTTAAGGACTTGTGGAAACCACTGTGAACAATCTGATAAATGTGTAACTGAAATTCCAGAAGAAAAGTAGAAAGTTAATATAGAAGAGAAATCAATGGCTATCAATTCCCCAAATTTGGAGAAAGTAGTAACTTATAAATCCAAGAAACTTAGGAAGCCTCAAATGGTACAAATGTAAGGCTAAACACATCCGACAAATCAAAATCAAACTGTAGATTACTAAAGATGAAGAAAAATATATAAACTAGAAAAATTACACATTGTGTACAAAGATACAAATGATGATGAAGTCTCATTTAAAAGAATACACACCACAAGAAAACAAAGACAAAAATGAAAGAAAAAATACCAAAAATTTATGCTCAGAGAAAACTGTCTTCACAAATTATAGCGTCTCAGAGAAGCAGAACTTGAAATTTTCTATTCAGCATAATTTCACTATAAGAAATGCTAATGCTAATTGGAAATGATACCCTACGGACCCACAAATCAATAACAAGAAATGATAAGTACCTTGGTAAATATAAATAGTTATTTCTTTTCCTTTTCTAAAAATCCTTTAAAAGTGAATGCTTAAAATGATAAAATACAATTGCAATAATAAATACAGCTTTGCACAGCACAAAATGGGAAAATGTAGGATAGCGACTGCATTAGCAATTGTGGAGCAAATAGAATTGTTAAGAGGGACAAGAATAATTCTGGAGGACACTGTGAGAATAATCTGTAAAGAAATGACTTTAACACAAAGAGCTTCATTTGAGAGTTACCTTCTAGTCCTGTCCCAGGACTGTGTGGCTGACATATTCTGACAAGACAATTTAGATGGCCCTCGTGAAGTGTCAGGCTCAGCCATAGAAATGGCAGACATTTCTATGAAATAGTGGAGATGCCCACTAAAAATTATTTCCTTGTTCTCTTTTGCTTTTGTGGTGGTAGGAACTAAACCCAGGGATTTCTCTGCATCCTAGGCGAGCACTCTACAAGGAAACTAACTACACCTTGAGCCTTTGGTTTCTTGAGACAGTACCTCCTTCTATAACCGAGTTAGCCTCAAATTCTTGATCCTCCTACTTTCTCCTCACAAATGCTGAGATTACAGGCATGAACCACACCCATCTCCCTATGCTTTATTTGTTTGTTTATTTTCTAACTGCCTTTCCTTGCTTCCGAAGAGTGAAAACTGTCTGAAACAACTAAGCACAGAGAACTAGAGCATTTTTCTTTAGAGCGAAAAAAATATGTTGGCAAACTTTAACCTTATTCTTAAACCCTCTGCTGAGGGAAGAAGATTGATAAAATGACTCCACCAACAATATATATATTTATGGAAAATAGAATAAACAATATATTGTAGGTGGCCACATAGTTGACTATCAGAGGAAATACTGGTATTGTGATCATTGTGTGTTCAGTAGTGGTTTTCAGAAACCTTGAGCATAATATGCTTTGATTACATACTAGTATTATATTCTCTTGTTATATTTAATAACAGCAATCTTTCCTGAGATGTTGTGTTTGTTGACATTCTTCAAGCCTGGGGAACATCAAAGGAAGTTCTGATACATCTATTTAATCCTGGCCTTTTATTCACATTCTTTTATGTTTTCACTTCAAGCTCTTCTTTAATTTTTCCACAGAGAATGTGGAATATGAGGAGTTAGAATAGGTCTGTTAGTCCATCAAGTAAGATGGCATCAGCCTCTGAGAACAGTACAATCTTCTTTTGTGCTGAAGTAAATCAGAAACCTGTCAAGCTCTAAGATGCTTGACAATTCATTGGGTTTTTTTCCCTCCCTAGGTAGAATCTGCATTCAATTAGGGAGCAGGCATTTACTATGGAGAACCCTCGTTCTAAAACGCAATAAATCTGTGACTGCATTTGTCATCCTAGAGCAGGTATTTTTCAGAATCGTCCTCTTCCAGAAATTTTTCACTGATAAAAATAAATGAAAGCTCTTGTTTGTTGCGGGAACAAATGAAGTTGAGAGATACATTCACGTTCTTACAAAAAAGGATAAATAAAAACTACATTTCCCAAAGGTATTTGAGGGGCTGTCGCATTGTGCAGAGTGACAGCAATAGCTGGGCAATTCAAAGGCCCTCTTGTTCCTTTCAGTTAAACACGTTACTTGTGGCATGGACTCTAACCTCCAGGGTCTCATCTCCATTGTAGGAAACACAAAAAGAAGTACCTAAAATCCAATGGGAAAAATTAACCATCACTATAAACCTCTTATAGACTAAAGAAGTTAACCTTTTCTAAAGACAGAACTAGCCTTTCTTTCTCTTGGTTTCTTGATATAATCTTTAAAACTTTGGAATGTCTACCCTGATAAGAATGGCTTTATTTGCTTGCTTGCCTCAGGTAAGCTAAATAAATAACCATGTGATTTAGGGAGCAAGCTTTGGGCTTCGTAGCATCAGGTCCATTTCTTGAGGAGATGGAGGAAAAAAATCAGACTTGTGGATGGTCTATCAGGCTTTTGTGATGGAGCCGCAAGAAGAACTGCAGACACCAAGATTCTAGTTAGCTCCCTAGTTGAAAATGGTATGCATTACATTGCACTGGTGACTATATGTAGCCAAGAGCTGAATTAAAGTTTGTGGAATACACATAGGTTCTCTACAAATGCTATACTGTTATATAGGAGACTTGGAAATTTTCAGATTTTAATGTCTGTGAGAACCCTGAAACCAATCCTCTGAGGCTACTGTGAGATACCTGCCACATAGTGTGAGGCATATTAGACTACAGTTGCAGAGGCCCAAAGACAAAGTATGGACAGCGCTTTCTAGTGGTAGAGAAGACAACCTGTGACAAGGAAGGTATAAGGGAAATCAAATTGGAGGGTTAGGCCTTCCAACTTTAAGACAAGGCTTAGTTCCACCAATTAGAAGAGAAACCTGGAGGAGGATGGAAATAAATCATGCCAGCCCAAACAAGTGGTGTCTTAACCTTGAGGAGACAATATGGAATGGAAATGACATCAAGATTCAACTGGAGAAATTGTATATATTGGAGAATTGTATTTGTTTATTTGAAATAGGAAAGAGAAGGGGGGGAAAAGATGATTGGGAGGGGTGGGGGGAAGGAAAGTGGGAGAAAAACATGAGAAGGGGTATCATTGTTCAAGAGGTAATGTACCCACCATCTGACAAATGTAACTGTAACCCCAACAATAAAATAAAATACTTTTGAAAATATCATTATTCTGGTCCAATTGCAAAATTCAAAAGCAATTAACATTACAAAATTTCCAATCCAGCAGAGAAACTATTGCTCAATGGGAGTATCCTACAATTCATGGGCTGCTTCAGGAAGGAATGAGTCTCCTGTCACTGGGTAGTTTGGGGGAGAGCTGGGTGTTCCAGATGGCATCAAATAATCATTTAATAGTTGGATGACAGAGGCTTCAAGTCTCTTTCTCTTTCTGAGATTCTGCACTTTATGCTTCCCCTGACTCTCTGTCATCTGACAAAGCCAGGAAATAAATGAGGGTGGGGACTCTGGCTCTTCCAGAGGTGACATACTTGCTTCGCCTGGCCTTTCTTGTTGGTCTTTGCACAGTGGCATTTCTTCTCTACTCTGTACAGAACATGCGCCATCAGTGAATTGAAGATGTAGAGTTATTTTAGAAGAGTGGAAGAAAATGTCAGCATACGTAAAATAGACTAGGTAGGTTTGAAGTTCATGGCAAGACACTATTTAATTAGCGTGATGGGGATTTAAAGAATTAAACAGTTGCTAGAAGATTGTTCTTTCTCTCATCCCCTGTTCACTTGCCACTTCTTTATTGCCATTGTTGAATCTGACAGTAGACTCCTCTCTGGCTAGTTTAAAGAGAAAATGAAAGTTTTTTTATTAATAGATTAGGCAGATATTATACTTATAATAGGAATTATTAGATGAATTTTTAAAGTCTCATCTACTCTAAGTGTGGTGTATTTACAGAGTAGTCTGATTTTATTTGTTTTCTATCATTTATGTAACAAACTGGTACAAACAAGCTTGCTTAGACAACAGTTGTTTTTATAGTTGAAGAGACCAGAAATTCAAGTTCAAGGTGTTTCAAGGTCATGTTTGTTTTAAAGGCCATAGATGGGAATTCCCTCTCACCTCACCCAGCCACTGGGTTCTTCTCATGTTCCGTTTACCATCTGTGCCTCTGACTTCCCAAGCCCTTATGCATTCCTATTGGTCTATCTCATCTCCTCAGGATTTCAGTTATTGGATTTGAGGCCTGCCCCAAAGTTTAAAGGATTTTATTTATTTTTTATTTGTTTTTGCCAGTCCTTGAGCTTGGGCTTAGGGCCTGGACACTATCCTTGAGCTTTCTCGTGGCTAGTGCTCTACCACTTTAGTCACAGCACCACTTCCAGCTTTTTCTGTGATGTGGCACTGAGGAATCAAACCTTGGGCCTGGTGCATGCCAGGCAAGCACTCTGCCACTAGGCCATGCGCCCAGCCCTGAAGGATTTTATTTTGAGCTCTTGATCACATTCTGAAGTTCTGGCTGGAGTGAATTTGGAGGGACACTACTTACCAAATTTTTCTTACCATAAACAAAACACATCTGTGCTAAAAATCTTAAATCTCTGTCAAATACACCTGATTATTTTGCAGCAACCACTGTCATGCCTAAGTGTTGACACCTTCACTTGTGGGGAAAATACACCCTCTTTGGAGAAGTGCTTTTGACAGATATCTCATCTCTTTGTTCCTGTATTAAAAGACAGAATTCCAGAGTGGATTTAGAAGCCAATGATAAATTCTATTAAGTGTCCTTTATGTACAGGTGGTAGATCTTGGTTGTCATCATTTAGCTAAGCTGGCACTGTTGCTGTGCATTCTAGTTCTATGTGGGGAGAAGTAATGGATCGGCCAGCAGTGTACTCTGAAGGTCCTGGTGTCAGATGCAGAGAAAAATGGGACACTGTTCTCTGTACATCTCCTCTAGTCCTATTCACACTTCAATTCTGAAAGCTCAGACCTCTTCTTTAGAAGCCTCCTCATTAACATTTCTGTGGTTCTTCAACTTCTTTTGACCTTGATTTTCCCTCTGTCCTCCACTGTTGTGTGAAGTATTATTCCCAAAATAAATTCCATAGTCCATCGTACTTACAGAGGACCTGTTTTCCCAAGTAAACTGATTGGTACAGATAGAACAGGTTTCCCACTAGAAGGCATAAGAAGGAGTTTTAAACCTTTATCACTCACTACCGTCTCTTATAACTGGCAGATATTCAGGGGAGCTCTGGAATAGGGGAATAGAAATGTGAATTATGAGTCTAAAGGCAGAGTTATAGCTGTGGTAATATACTCATTTGCTCTTGGAGAGTGGATAAAATGAGAGTAGAATCCAGAGGAAACTCAAGGTAAGGGACCTTCAGAGATAAGAGCATGTCAAGAAAACAGCGTAGCAATGACCATTAAACAGAGTACCAAGACAGTCAATTGCTACTATATTTATCTAGAATAGAAAGAAAAGGATAACTTTCAGGTAGCAGAGGAACTGCCAGGGAAGGGAAGAGATAGCAAGAGGGAAGGAAAGAGAGGGCAGAAATGACCATCAAGTGCTAATTTAGAATAGATAATCTAAGTCTGAATCTAAGTCATTGTATTTGGCAAGTATCTCAGCCCATTTTGTGTTACAATAACCAAAAGAAACAAATAACCAAAAGAACAAGACCTAAAACCTGAAAATACTATAAGGAAAGATGTTTACTTTGACCTCATAGGTTTGGTTAGTTGAGTGTATGGCACTGGCAAAGGTCTTGTGCTACTTCAACTCTTCCTGGTGACAGAGAAAAAGTAAGAGAAGCTCACTTTATAACAACCCACTGCAGCAAACACATACCCATTCCTTTGAGACAGGCATTAATCCCTCTCAACAACTCAATCACGTCTTAAGGCTCCATCTCCCAATAGTGCCCCAACGACAAACAAATTCAACAGTGAGTCATGGAAGGAGTAAACCATTCAAAGCAGCGGCAATATCCAAGAGAACAGGACTACCAGGACTACCTTGGGAAGAACAGTTTGATCTTTAAAAAAGTGAACCTACCCTTCCAGAGGACTGTTCCCGAATAGAAGTAAAAAGCTATGGTGGTAAATACATCTTAGGGTCAATGAAGTTTTGTGGGATTGTTCTGTTTTCGTGAAGTACTGAGCATTAAACCCAGGACCTTGTGCAAGCAAGGCAAGTGCTCTCTACCACTGAACTACATCCTCAGCTTTTTGTGAGATTTCTGTTTTTAAGATGAAAAGGAAGAGAATGTGAATATAAAGGGGGGGGACTATTTGGGGGTAACTAGCAGGAGAGTGGGGAGAAAGAAGTGTGCACCAGGTGGCAGAGAAGCTGAAAGCATAATACATCTATAAGAAATATGTATATATTAAAAGAGCATAACTTTATTTGGAATTGATTTTTGCTTCAGTAGTAATCCCTCTGTCTTTCTTGGGAATATATTTTGGCAATGATTTTGTTGAGTCAAGACAAACCACTTCAATGTCACTTGCTCTTTGGCCCTCTCTGAGGTTCTGCTGAGCCATTACTTAAGTATCTACCCACTTGCCTCTTAGATGGGACAAAAGGTGAGGAATGACAAAAATGCAGGGATAAAGTCCAAAGAGCTATGCAGAACACTGTTTGAAAAAATGAGGAGACCGAAGAAGGGGGTTAAGAAAGTACAATGCCGGGGCTGGGAGTTTGGCCTAGTGGTAAAGTGCTTGCCTAGCATGCACAAACACCTGGGTTCAATTCCTTGGTACCACATACCTAAAAAAAGCCAGAAATGGTGCTGAGGCTCAAGTGCTAGAGCTCTAGCCTTAAGAAAGTCCAAGGACAGTGCTCAGACCCTGAGCTCAATCCCAGGACTGGCAAAAAAAAAAAAAGGCAAAAGAAAGTACAATACCAAGTAAACCTGCAGAACAGAGTGCCCAGTGTTCACACTACAAGCGTCAAGGAAATGATCACAGTGAAAATTCCTATGCTACTAATATGTAAATTTTTTAAACATCACCTTTCAACATGACAGAAAAGGAGGTGATTGTGCAAGAATCAGGGCAAGTGAACTTTTCATCCTACTTCTCAGTTATAGAGAGAAAAAAAATTCATGAAACAGCAAGTGGTTTGCTGGGTATTAGAAAAACCTCTATATATTTAAATAGGAGCTTATCAAACTTCAGAGAAGACATTTTCTTTCAAATTTCATTACATGACCTTTTCTAGAGGTCACCTCATTTGAAAACATGGCTAAAATTTTGATGATACCATGTTATTGCTACTTAATATAAACAGATAATTTCATGGACCACATTAGCCATTTGCTAGACAACAATTTCTGCAATAATGTCCTAACTTCTCAAATAAAACAGGTTTTCATAAAAATAGATCTTCTGTATATTTTTAATTTCTTTTATCATTCTCACTGAGAATTACAGTGGTGTCCTAAGTCCTAAAGCCTAGCCAAAGAACCAAATCAAGTTTGTTATGCATCTCTTAAGAGCAGGAATTAAACCGTACAAATACTGGCAGTGACCTAAAATGACTCTCCTTGGCTTCTCCTGAGAGATAATGTCTTAGCCATACCCAGCAGCTCCTCCTCCCCAGACACACAGTCACCAGATACATTCTCAGACAAGACTGAGCAACATTTTATCAACTGTCCTTAGATACTCAGTCCAGATTTTAATATTGCTGGAATTGCTTGGGTAGCTTGCATAGAAATCTTATCAGTCAAGGCTTGGCTCAAAATTTAAGTTGTTCCCAACCATCAACCAAACTACAACTGTATAAAATCTAAGAATTTCCCTATTCAAATTCTCCATGTTAAAATCTCCCCCTGGTGGATTTTAGAAGTATGTGTTATCATAAATTAAGTTGGATGGAATTTTCCAAGAAAACAATACATTATTACAGGTGTGAAAATCAACCCTGTTAATCTCCCCATTCAAGCGAGAGATATAGCAATTATTTAAAAATTCACCATTGAAGAAATTCTGAGAGTAAAGCAGTCTAGTTCAGGTTTTCCCTAGTCTTGTGTCACAGTGTGAATATTGAATTTTACCATTTCTTTTCTTGTGTTACTACTCTCTTGTGAATTAGAGCATTTTATTGACTAAGTATGCTAATTCTCCCCTTAGTTGTTTAGTGAATAGGGACATAATGTTTCAATTATGAAAGAATATGTTCCTTTCCACTAAATCTGGCATCTATGTGTTATCATCTGTTACAGCTGTCAGTCAAATGAAGACAAGTCCAAGTGCAAAACCCCTAGACCACTCCAATGTGAGCAGAGAAGAGGAATTTCTTTTTAAATGGTTTTTGTTTCTACAGTAATCCCTCTTCCATTTCCGGGAATACATTTTGCACATGATTTTATAAAATCACGACAAATCAATTCAAGGTTTCTCCTGCTCTTTAGCTCTTCTTTCTCAGCTAGGTTCCACTGAGCCACAACTTGAATATCCACTTACCTCTTACATGGGACAAAAGTGAGACATGACAAAAACACAGGGAAAGTGCAGAAAAACTCATACAAGACAATGCAAAGCTGCTACAGCACTGGCCACACGTTTAGAGCTGACGAATGGCAGTCAGTGGTTCCTGCGAAACATGTTTTTCAGCACTGAGATGCTAGTTGCTCACCAACGTCGTGTTCCTTATAGTATTTTGCTCAGGTTCATCTTTTTCTAAGCTGTATTCTAAATTTTTATTTAAGAATTACTTTGTTACTTTTAAATGATAGGTAATGGGGACATGAAAGTGCTTATTGACTACTCTAAAGAATACAAGACACACAAAAATGACTTAGATTGCCATTTTTGCCATTTCTTGGCATCAAACCCACCCTTTGATGGAGTGAGTTCCGTGAGCGAGAAAACCACATCAGGAATTCATTATGATTAAGAATATAATAAAGTCGATGACTAGAGTCAAATCTATGTTCTGCTTGCTTTAGATATGTGATATGAGATAGTTATTTGTTCTCTGAGCTTAGATCATTCATGTATCAAGTGTGAATACTTCCTATAGAATGCTACACAGTGTAGTTGCAAGGGATAAAAGATAGGAAAAGTATAGCTGGAAAGTAATGCACATATCAGCATTTCTGCTTTTGTTCAGATACTAAAAGTCTTATTTTACCCATTAAAAATAATCTTGGGGCTGGGAGTTTGGCCTAGTGGTAGAGTGTTTGCCTAGTACACACGAAGACCAGGCTTCGATTCCTCAGTACCACATACATAGAAAAAAGCTGGAAGTGGTTCTGTGACGCAAGTGGTAGAGCTCTCACCTTAAGAAAGCCCAAGGATAGTACTCAGACCCTGAGTTCAAGCCAGGACCAGCAAATAAATTAATGAATAAATAAATAAATAAAAATAATCTTAACTTTGCACCAGTGGCTTACACCTATAATTCTAGCTAATCAAAAGGATAAGATCTAAGCATCATGATTTAAAGCCAGCCCAGGCAGGAGAGTTTGTGAGACTCTTATCTCCAGTTAACCATAGAAAATGCTGGAAGTAGTGCTGTGGGTGGGAGAGTGATAATCTTGAACCAAAAAGGAGTTCAGGCCCAGTGTTCAAGCCCCAGGACAGAGGCAGAAAGAAAAACAAAACAAAACAAAACAAAATCCTTCCCTAAATGGACTTGTGTGGATCATTCCTACAATCGTAGTTATTCACAAAACTGAGATTTGAAGATCAACGTTCCAAACCACCCCAAGGAAAATGTCTGAGAGACTCTTATCCAGCAAAAAGCAGAAGTGGGACCCTGCCTCAATGGCATCCTTCAGAGTTGGATTAGCATCACTCCAGCACAAATGCCCTAGATCAAATGCCCTAGGTCATCTCACCGCTCACTGCCAACTATCTGTTCTACGTGTGTGTGTGTGTGTGTGTGTGGTGCTGGGGGGGTGGGAGGACAGGGGTGAGGAGAACGCTATTTCTGCCTCATTTTCAATAGCTTTATATGCAGCCTTCTCTCTTATATCTGTCATGCTATCAGTGGGCTTCTTCCTCATCTTAACGTTTTCTAGGAAAGAATCAGACACCAGCTTCTGCATCTTCTCAAACCCCAGGGGGTACTTCACCTCTCTAGAGGTGGTTTTAGAGAAATCTGCCACTCCATGAATGGTGACATGCCCACTTCCATCTTCCAAGGCCTAGAACATCTCTGTCTCTCAGGGCATATATTTCTTTCAGTCTTTCCACATGAGCTTGGAGGCTTCATCAGAAACCAAGCTGAAAGGAAAAGGTCTGTCCAACTCAAACTCGGTTTATGTAACATTCACACAATTAGAGTCCTTAGGATTAACTTTGGTATGAGTTTGATAGAGCTGATTAGTACTGCCGGGCATGGGCACGGTGCCTCAAACCTGTAATCCTAGCTACTCCGGAGGCTGAGATCTGAGGATCAAGGTTCGAAGCCAGCTCCAGCACAAAAGGACCTGAGACTCTTATCTCCAATTAACCTCTAGAAAAGGGGAAGAGGAGCTTGGCTCAGGGGTAGGGCAGTAGACTTGAGCTAAAGAGCTTAGGGATAGTGCCCAGGCCGAATTCAAGCCCCATGACCCACAAAAAACCAACAAACAAACAAACAAAAAGAGCTGATTAGTACTGTAGCTGAAGGTGTAATGTGTACTAAACACCTTCAAATGAAATGTGGATCACTGCTCAATTACAGACTATTGTATAGGTATGAGAGGGCAAGCAACAGGATAAGTAATATAAATACAGTAATTATTTTAGTCAATATTTCTTAGAATGAATATTGGTATGCCAAATCTATTCTAAATTACTGAACAAGTGGAGAAAACATATTTCTTGAATGCTTTTGGTTAACTCAACAACATCTTGCATTGTTTTCTTCTGTATTTTTAAAATTCTTTAACAATGATTAGGGGGGTGTGGTATGCATGTGTGCCAGTCCTGGGGCTTGAACTCAGAGCCAGTGCACTCTCCCTGAGCTTCTTTCTGCTCAAGGCTAGTGGTCTACCACTTGAGCCACAGCTCCACTTCTGACTTTTTGGTAGCGAAAGGGAAGTAAAAATCTCAGAGTTTTTCTACCTAAGCTGGCCTTGAACTGTGATCCTCATCTCTCGGACTTTTGATTAACTAGGATTATAGTCATGAACCATTATCTGGGGCTGTATATTCCTTTGAACTGCCCTTGCAATTTTCTGAATAAAGAAACAGAAACACAAAGAAATTGAGCATTCACATAAAGTTACACACATGGGAATATGAGATTTAAGCCCAGAAGACTGGCACCAGGCTGCAAATCAATGCTTTCACAGCCATCCTCTGTGACTTATGTCACTTTGTCATTTCGAGAGGCTGGCCCAGCACACTCAAGCATCCTCAATGTACCAGCTGGCCAAGACACTATAGGAGGGAGCAGTCTGAAGGAAATGATTTGTTCTGCCACTTTCTGCTGGATATATTTTGTTTGCTATTTATTTTGCATCATGCATTAATTCCTAGAATAAATGTATTGGTGGGTTTTTTTCTGACAGTAAAAAACAATTAAAGAGGCAATAAATCAGCAAATGCCTCATTACATAGAACAGACACGTGTGGCCGGGAGTTTTTTTCTTCTTTTCAAAGTCTCAAAAAAAAAAAAAACCCTTTTTATTGCCTTTATCTTATTTAAAAAGCAATGCACAGTCATATCTGGGAAAAATAAAAGCAATTACCTACAAAAGGGAAAAGAGATTATCTAGGATCCAACCACCTTAATTTTGTTCCTTTCAGCCTTGGCATACATGCATACATATCATGGGTGGGTGCTTCTTTCACATCTGTGAGTAGGTATGCAATTGTTTCTTTTTTCTGCCTGGAGGAAGAGCAAAACAAAAATTTCTTTTCTTTTCTTTTGTGGAATGAGAAGCACCAAGAGGATGGTCAGAAAATCATACAGCGTCTGGTGCAGTATCTGCTCCAGTTTAGATTAAGCACTGCTGCATCAAGCTCTCCCAGTGGCCCAACTGTTTTGTTTGGCTTGCTTGTTTGCTTACCCTGCAACTTATAAATCAAATTTATAATCTGCTAAATAAAACATATATACTACCACCCTATCTTCATTAGGACCCAAGAGGACAAAGTCCAATTTACACTCCTAGCAGTCTTCAGGAGCTCTGTCCCTGGAACCTGCTCTTACTGGTAACTCACACCATCTCGGTTTCTACCTGGGCTCTATCCTGCACAGTGAGCCATATCCTACACATAGCCTGACTCAAGCCTCCTCTACTCCATCCTCCTTTAACTGTTACCTTTCCTTCTCCCTTCAGGAGAAGGTACCGGCCAATGAAGCTTTTACTGGCCTTGGGAGTGGGTTTGGGTATTCTGGATAAGAATTCCAAGATCTGAAATGATGTGTATGGTACTGGTAAGGTTTTGCAGGCTCAGAATGGGCCCTGAAAAACTCCATCCCTTGTGTAACAGAAAGGAAGCCCTTCTTCTATCACTAGAGATCCCTGATCAAGACCTTGCTGTATTCTCTCTTCTACAAGGGGTGCTGATTAAAATGAATTTGTAATTATTCATACCTAGAGACATTTTCTAAAGTGTGGCTTTTAAGAAGGTAAGATAAAGAAGGTGTGGGAGGCAAGGATAACTTTAGTGTGCAGAATATCTTGTATCTCTTTTCTGCAGCAACATAGTGGCTTTCCACATGCTGTTGCTTCTGGGTGGAATAACCTTGACCAGATGTGGCTCTTTCCCTTCTTGTCATTCATGGCCTCTCAAACAACTGAGCATCTACCTGCTTACTTTCTGCCTAACTAAAAAGCCACAGAAAATTAATCTTTACTGCTGTATTCAGTGCCCCAAACAGACCTGTTATCCAGAAGACATTCAATCAGTATCTGCTAAGTTAGTGAATTGTTATGTTATTGCTACAGACTTATTATTTGTACATAATAGAATTTAGCTATTGATTTCCAGTTCCTTCTCATAAAGAAATGGGAATAAAAAGAAGGTGAACATATAGTATAGCACAACTATGGAATGAAGGCTGTTCTACTATAATATGAATTTTAACGTTCATAAAATCTAAGTCAATAAACATAAAGTCTTATCAGAAACTAAGGCATTGGCAGCTGGCAAGAACTGTGAACTCTTGGCTAATCCAGGAAACCTGTGGAAAGTAGTGACTTTCTAGGTCATGTTTCTCCACCTGGACCTCCCTCTTGTGGCCAGAAAGAATCACACAACTGAACAAAGAAGAGTGTTATTTCATTCTGTGTTGGGAAAGCAGGTGACACTTGGCCATCCTGAATCCGTCCACCCTCTGGAGAAAGGAGTACCAGTGAGCCATGCTGTCCTCTTGTGGGACCACCTTTATGACAGTTCGTAGACGCAATCTTATTCTTCCATCTTCTAGTAGAAGATGGAGATCATTTCACACAGAACCCCCTGCTGACCACTTCCAACATAACTGATGAAAAGAGAAAACTCCAGTGACTTACACTGTTTCTAATGCTATCTAATAACAGTAATTTATTTATTTTTTTTTTGCCAGTCCTGGGCTTGAGCTCAGGGCCTGAGCCCTGTCCTTGGACTTTCTCAAGGCTAGAGCTCTACCACTTGAGCCTCAGCAGCACTTCCGGCTTTTCTATATATGTGGTACCAAGGAATCGAACCCGGGTCTTCATGCATGCTAGGCAAGCACTTTAACCACTAGGCCAAACTCCTGGCCCAACAGTAATTTATTTGTGCCCAGACTTCTGCCTCAGTCACCTCAAGTAGGAACATGTTCTCAGTGGTGCAAAACTGGCTTTTCCTTCCATATGCAGTTATTTGCTTGGCTTTGTACTCTATCTTAGCTACTGAAGATGATTGACAGATGAAGCTGACTCCAAAAGAGCAGGTCTTTCTTAAGGGATGGGCGCTTTTCCTAGATTGTTTAAATGTTCTGCTGTAGAAAAAAAGAAATCAAACTTCAACTGACGCATCAAAAGAAATGAAAATTTGTTTCGTGACTTGGAAAGCATGTTCTTACAATTTCCACTAAAAAAGACCAGTGCCGAAAAGAAAGGGAAAGATTTCAACAAAATTGTTTTGTATAATTGCTATCCACCTTAAAATCCTTAACTAAGAGAGGCTGTACTACAGACGAATGTATTGATGGTAAGAATCATTCTGAGCAATATAGGTAACTATGGTCAGTTTTGTTCTATTATTTTATGTGTCCATGAATACTAATGACTCCTTTGCTATAGCTGGTGAATTCTTATACAGGTTACTTAGTAGTAGAGAGTGCACAGGGAAGCATGTGGATTGTAACACCAATATTCATCCTTTCTGAAAGCACAGAAAAACTCTTTCCATGCTGTTTCACAGAAGAGGCAACAGGAAAATCACTGGGCCGGGGTAAGTTTGCGGGAATTGGTGATGAACTGAGCCACAGGCGCAGGGACTGCTGTGAGATGATTGAAGTCTGGATTGCTCCCCAGTCCTCTAGCCACTTTGTACCCTACTACCATTCTTATTACACTGCCATCATGTTAAGTGCTTAGTGGCAGATGGTCCTTAAGTTTTACATCCTTTGCTTTGGGCCATATTGTGGAGTGACTCGTGCCCCTTGTCCCCAGCTTGGTCCCATCTGCCCACACAGGCAATTGTAAATACAGCTCTGATATGATACTAGTGTAGGGTATGTTACAAGAAATGTTTCCTCAGATCTGGTCCTAATCAGTACTTCACTACTGGCACGTATTAGAAGGGCACTCATTTGGGGACCACCTCAGGTTCCAACTGGAAAAAACACATTAGGAATGATTTTGGAAAAAGAAAAAAAAAAGCAGTTTGAGATCCTCATAATTACTATTTCACCAAACCAACTGAGACTCAGGACTGCAATTAAAAAAGAAACGATCTTCCATGTATAATGGCTTTCACACTGCATGCTACTATTAAATAACCATCATTAGCTACTAAAGCATGCACTACCCATTTTCCAGGGCCCTTTCTCTGCCAAGAAATTTAAGACCAAGAATGATCAATGAATGAATCATCGGCATAATAATTGTTGGTATAGGACATGCAAATTGAAATTATTTGGAAAGATTTAAATGTACAAAGAATTATCACAGTTGATGATATTACCCAGACATTAAAGCTCTTCTTGAAAGTGGCCCACAGTTCATGTCTTTGCATCTATGATTTATGGGCTAGAAAGGAGAAACATAGTATCCATGTGATGCCTTAAAATATAAAACAAGAAAATTTCAGGCAGTTTCCTGGGCATTGTACTAGGTTCTGGGAATAGAATAATA
The DNA here is from genome assembly GCF_031878675.1 of Megascapheus bottae. NCBI lineage: Eukaryota > Metazoa > Chordata > Mammalia > Rodentia > Geomyidae > Megascapheus > Megascapheus bottae. Next base: position 45,775,862 of record NC_143522.1, on the reverse strand, counting down.
AATATAGCTCCTGTTCTCAAGATGTTTTCAAATTGATAGAGGAGGCAGACAAATACACATAAAAATCACAGCACAAGGTGATGGATGGAATTATGAACGTGTATCTGATTGAAACATAACACAAGGGAGTTGAGCTTGCAGGAGAAGTTACTTTAAAGGAAGAGAAAGAGTTTGGCTTGAGAATCTATACTTTCCTAAATTGTGAAAATTTCACTCTTCTCTTTCTGGGAAATATCCCTTTCTTTGCTCATAATATGAAGGCCCAGGAACTGCATGGAACTTAAATGGAAAACAGTGAGCTCTTCCTAAGATTTTTCAAGGCTATAGGCATATGAGTTTAAAAAAGAAGAGGAAAGATTTTAACAAGGATATAGAATCCTGAATTTTCACAACTTGTGATCTATGTCTATGTCATTTTTCTTGCTTTGAGGGGGAAATATATTCCATTGTACCATTTTAAAACAATTACAGTACCAATCCCCACGTTTTCTTAGCTCAGAGGCATGGCCTCTTATGGTTTGTTAATCCATAACTTGGTTATTTGTGAAGTCCTCACTTGATGGTTGTTATTATTGTTTAACATGAGTTGCAAAGGGAACTTAATGATGTTTTATCAGCAAAGCTGATTTTTAGCAACTCGCAAAACCCACTTCCCCTGGCGCCACTATGATGAAAGCCAGCAATTCTGAAAGGTGATTGTTGAAATGCTAACCCCCAAAAATACAGCCAGGTGTATACAGTCCGTAATTAGGAGAGTTGGCTGACACTTGCACCATGCACTTTTTGAACAAAACCAACTGGTATTTTGTTTTGTGTTTACGCTCACAAACATTTTGTTCTCCCCATATGTGCTTCTTTCTTTCTTTCTTTTAAAAGAAATATAGCTGAATACCAATTCCACATTCCACTTGGAAAAAAACAATTTGTTCAGCTTTTTAAAAAAAATGGGCTAAACAGTTTCAGCCTGCCTTATCAGATTTCACAATCCACCCAAACACTTTTTGATTAACAATTCAGTATCCATGGCTCACGGTCCTATGAATCTGTCCTCTTTTTTTTTTTTCATTTCTGACGGTATCATCAATAAGTAGAAAGTTATCTTCTCCCTTCCAAAAGCATTCAGCTTTGAGAACTCACCCATATCTATGTAAAAGATTACCTGTCTAAGGCAGCAGGCAATTAGGAATTGTAGTTCTCTAGTTTTAACTTCTGAATCACAGACTATCTCACACAAATAGTCTCCTCCTGGGTTTGGTTTTTATGTCTGTTTGCCTCTCCTTGCAAATATTCACAGGGACAAGCAGTTGGGCCTCTTGGATGGGGAGAGGGAACTAGAGAAACTGAAACAGCCAAGCTGGGGGCAGAAGGCTAGATGGCAACAAGCCAACCTTCTTGACAATTGGGAAGCATGTGTAGGGCTCTTACAGACCAGAGCAGCATGTATGAAAAGAAACTGGATTTTCCTTTAACTGAGGCAATTGGAAGGCCAGAGAGAGAGTCAACTTTCCCAATGGTGGGAAACCCCATGGCGTAATCATGACAACGAGACCTACTCTTACTATGGATACACAGCAATATTTTCATTTTTTTTTCACGGAAACTGTTCAGTTCCTAAGTGAGTTAGAGCTGTCTGGGGTTCCATGGTTTAGAAACTTGAACCAGGCAGGGGTCATCCCTTAAGCGCCCTAATATTTCCAATCTTTTTTTTTTAAGTCGCGGTGAAAACGGGAATGTCGTCCCATTTCATCCTGGGATTGGTGATAGATCTGTCACCTGCCTTGATTTAGAAAGGCTGGCTGGTGTGTGCGCTGCGGGCCCAGGTTGTCTTGCTTTCCACCCGCCCCCCCCCCCCATCGCTTCCCCCCCTCCACTCCTGCCAACTCTCCGGGGTACAAAGTACAACAGAGACACACAGGCGAGCTGTGCGGAGCCACTTGGCGTTATCTTTCTCCCCCCTGAGCACCTAGATGGATTTCCAATACCGCGCCTGGCACCTTGGTGGGGTGGCAGCTTTCAGGCTCCTCCTGAGCTCCCATTTCTCCAGTGGATATTCCTGTGGGAGCTGCAGGAAGCTGGGAGCCCCACACGCTCGGTGAGGAGATTCACAGTGGTTCACTGCTTCCCTTCAAACACTCCCGCGCGGCCGGAGCTGCGGCCCCGCCAGCACACGGAAGGCACCGACGCGCGGCGGCGGCGGCTCGGGCCGGGCGGCTCACCCGCAGTTTGCAGCACTTTGAGGGTGTGCTTGGGCGCTTGTGCTGCCGCCTGGCCCAGAGTTGGAGCCGGGGAAGAAGAGTCGGCGGGCCACCACCCCGCCCCTGCCTCTTGGCCCGGGGCATCTACGCGTCCATCCCGCCGGGAGGAAGCGCATTTGGGTTGCGGAGCCGCCCGAGCCCCGGGAGCGCCGGCCCCGCAGGTCTGAACCCAGGGGCTGGGACAGCGGGGCTGGAGGTGGCGGCGGGGCGGGGCTGGGCGGGGATGGGATCCGGGACGGAGGACGGGCGCCGGGCTTCCCCCCAGGAGAGGGCAGCCACCTGAGATGAAGTCCAGACGGGGGAGCAGTGGGGTTGCCCGTGCCTTTGGGTAGGTGAGGGGTGGCGTGGGACCCTGGCCCCCCACTCCAACTTGGCTAGCTCGTCTCTCCCCAGAAAGCAGAGAAACTCCCCCAGGAACCTGTGGGAAAGGTGCTGCGGGGTGTATGTGGGGGGGGGGGGACCCGAAGCGGCCGCTCGGGTTAAGCCTGCTTCACTGGGAAGGGCAAAATAAATAAATAAATAAACGAGGCCACACTGGAGAAGGGGGGAGGACACACCTAAGTGCTCTCCTCCCTCTTCTTCTCACCCTCCTCCCCGCCTTTCGTAGCTGCTGACGCGAGGGTGGTGCCTATTAATCATTCACCAGCCCAAAGCCGCGCCAGTTCACGGCAGTGGCGCGCCGGGGCTCGAGCCTGTTCCCTCTCCACATCTCGGGGGGGGGGGGGGCCCGGAGCCCGCGAACCGCCCGAGGCAGCGCGCCTGGAGCCGCCGGGCGATGCGCTCCGCCGGCGCGGGAAGGAGCCGCGCTCCCCGGAGCTGCTGCGCCCCACTGGCGCGCGCCGGGCGGCCGTGAGCTGCGGGGCGACCGGGCCAGGGTGTCCAGGGAGGGCGCCCTCGGTCGAGACGCCGGCAGCCCCGGCGGCCCCCCTCAGCTGGGATGTTCCCCAATGGCACCGCCTCCTCTCCTTCCTCTCCTCCTAGTCCCAGCCCGGGCAGCTGCGGCGGCGGCGGCGAAAGCGGCTGCGGCGGGGACCCCGGGAGCGGCGGTGCTGCGGCGGGCGACGGCGGCGGAGGAGGAGGAGAAGGAGGAGGAGGAGGCAGCGGCGGCATGGAGGAACCCGGACGCAACGCATCCCAGAACGGGACCTTAAGCGAGGGCCAAGGCAGCGCCATCCTGATCTCCTTCATCTACTCCGTCGTGTGTCTGGTGGGACTGTGCGGCAACTCCATGGTGATCTACGTGATCCTGCGCTACGCCAAGATGAAAACGGCCACCAACATCTACATCCTGAACCTGGCCATCGCCGACGAGCTGCTGATGCTCAGCGTGCCCTTCCTGGTCACCTCCACGCTGTTGCGCCACTGGCCCTTCGGCGCGCTGCTCTGCCGCCTCGTGCTCAGCGTGGACGCCGTCAACATGTTCACCAGCATCTACTGTCTGACGGTGCTGAGTGTGGACCGCTACGTGGCCGTGGTCCACCCCATCAAGGCCGCCCGCTACCGCAGGCCCACCGTGGCCAAGGTGGTGAACCTGGGCGTGTGGGTGCTGTCGCTGCTGGTCATCTTGCCCATCGTGGTGTTCTCGCGCACGGCGGCCAACAGCGACGGCACGGTGGCCTGCAACATGCTCATGCCCGAGCCGGCCCAGCGCTGGCTGGTGGGCTTCGTGTTGTACACCTTCCTCATGGGCTTCCTGCTGCCGGTCGGGGCCATCTGCCTGTGCTACGTGCTCATCATCGCCAAGATGCGAATGGTGGCCCTCAAGGCCGGCTGGCAGCAGCGCAAGCGCTCGGAGCGCAAGATCACGCTGATGGTGATGATGGTGGTGATGGTGTTTGTCATCTGCTGGATGCCCTTCTACGTGGTGCAGCTGGTCAACGTGTTCGCCGAGCAGGACGACGCCACCGTCAGCCAGCTCTCCGTCATCCTGGGCTACGCCAACAGCTGCGCCAACCCCATTCTCTATGGCTTCCTGTCGGACAACTTCAAGCGCTCTTTCCAGCGCATCCTGTGCCTCAGCTGGATGGACAACGCCGCCGAAGAGCCGGTCGACTACTACGCCACGGCCCTCAAGAGTCGCGCCTACAGCGTGGAGGACTTCCAGCCCGAGAACCTGGAGTCCGGCGGCGGCGGCGGCGGCGGTGGCGGCGGCGGCGGCGTCTTTCGCAATGGCACCTGCATGTCCCGGATCACTACCCTTTGAGATGGGTGTGGAGAGGGGCGCGGGGCGGCGGTTCGTAGGGACCAGGGAAGGCCGGGGAGTCATGTGGGGACACGGATGTACCGTGTGCCACTCAAGAGAGAGACACCCAAGAAAGTGGACGCCATCGAGATAGAGTTATGAGCTTTGCTTACAAACTGGGACAGCTTTCCGGGCCACGTCCTCCCGCCTGGCACTTTCCAGCTTCTTCCTACCCCTGAGCTTGCTTCTTCTCTAAACCCCTTTGTCCCCGATCCCCACCTCACCCCCCACTCCATACCCTGCAATATTCCGCCTGGACACATGACCCACACTTCACTGCTCCAATTTAATCTGATCCTCATACCACCCTCCCCCTCACCCCACCCCGTCCACCCCTCAATGCTGTCTGGTTAAACTGAGCCAAGGTTGATGCCACGGGGTCCCCTGGCGGTGAGCTTCCCGGCTGTCCCCCAGCCCGTCCCGGCCTCTCGAGTCAGCTGGCCAGCCCGGCCTGAGACGCGGCGCCCTCCTTCCTCTCGTATTTACGCGCGCAGGGACTTGAGAAAGAACTAAGCAACTACTATGCTTGCCTCCTCCTCCTGCGGGCCGCCCCAGCAGAGCCGGGTGCTTAAGAGTCAAACAGGCCCTGCGCCTCGACCCCCCAGGCCCCTGCAGACCCATCCAAACCCTGCTTTGGAGCAAACTAAAACGAGCCGAGAACACGCGCCGAAGGAGGGATTTTTAGAAGATTCGTGGGCGTCGGGGGTGGGGGAGTGGCCTGGAAACCCCCCTCCCGCCAGGTGCGCAGCCTGGGAACTCAGTTTCTAAGACCCAGCGCAGGGGCGCATCTTCCTTAGGCTGAGCAGAGGGGGACTGTGCCAGGGAACTCTCCAAACACCTGGTTGCTGCCCCACTTGGTTTTCTTCGGACCCCACCTGACATATTCAACAACAGACTCGATTTCTTACTGCGACGTGTGTCCAAATTCTGGCCCAGGGACCTGGTAAAGCTAAGGTGATAGAACTTCAGTCTCTGCTAAAGGCTGCCCCAGGCCCCCGCGGCCACCTCTCTTGACTCCAGTGTGGTCTGTCTGGCTTTTGAGAGCTGCTGCCTTCCAAGCGGTGCCTAATCACTTATTTTCTCGTTTACCGTATTATTTATTTATTTATTTATTTGTGCTGTTGGAAGTCGTGTTTCTGCTTCCTTTTTCTCTTCTTGCTAAGCAGGGCTTGCCTTGAGGACCCCTGAGGCTGAGACAGTAGAATGGGACTGGAAACAAGCTCCCTCCCTGAGCCCTCTTCTTCCTCCCCTTCTCTTCCTCTAGCCTTTCTCTCTCTCTTTTTTTTTTTGCCTGTGTCCAGTGATATTTGGAGAATTTTTCATACTTTTCATATTGTAATGGCTTGTCTTAGAATAATTTTGAAAAAAAAAAGGACAAAATGTGGATTACCTTTCTCTCCATGCAGAGTGAAAAGTTCTGAAATCCTGGCATCCCAGGAGACATGCATACATCGGGAAAACATCACAATATATGTGATTTGAATGTGTGTAGGCATATTATATATATATATATATATATATATATATAATTTGTCCTGCTCCATTGACACAAGTCCATGAAACAATTCCAAGTACAGGCACAACCACAACAGGGGTAGATATGAATCTGACTGGGAGAAATTTTTTATATTATTGAGAGATTTTAATCACCATGGTAGGTGTCCCTGCTTCTCCTAGGCTGCACACCCACAATTCTTACACAAAATACTGAAGTCACTTCTGAGAATATTAAAAACAAAATAATCTCTGTCTCCACTTAATCTTACTAACAGCATTGGAAATCTGAGGCAGGACACACACCAATAATTTTACTTCTTTGTAGTTCCTGTATTGTTTTAGTAGGCTGATTTGTACAAAGGAAATGTATAATACATATTTGTTAGTTGGTTGATGGTTCACAAAAGCCAACATATTCCAGTGATATCAAGATAATGAATCTGGGATACTCAGCTTCTCCCACTGATGTGATACAAAATGGTTGGACTCATGTTTTAAAACAATGTTTTATGGATATTTGCTTCAAGAACATTGCGCTTTTCTAAAAGCAGTAAGAGTTTAAAACTGTCTCTAATATTTTGTTTAAACTAATGAACAAAAATGTTTTTCATTATAACTCAGAAAGTTTGGTTCTGTCCCTTAATATCATATCATTATTCTTCTGTTAAATAGATTTTTAATGGCTAAAAAACCTGAAATTTACAAGCTAAAATTCTCACTATTATCCTGTGAATGGGATATAAATTTGTTGCTCTTAACCTGTTACCATTGTAATAGTTACTAAATAAACAGATGTATTATGCTGTGACTTTCATTTCAATTTTATCTTTTCAATGTTTTCTGAAAACATACAGATACAAAACTGATTGCCTATGTTTCACTAGGATTTTTATTTTTTAGTTTTTTAGTGTGTTTCTAACTGATCTTGAACTGAGTTCTGGGTTTTAGCTGCTGTTCTACCACATGAGCCATGACTGCAGCTCAGCTTTCTGCTGGTTATTTTGGAGATGGAGTGTCACAAACTTTTCTTTCTGGGCTAGATTTGAACTGTGATTCTCCAAGATTCCTCCTGAGTAATTACCTGCATCTGGCTATGTCTCTTAAATTTTACCAAGATTGAGCTGAGTTAGAGTTGCAGTCTGCTCTCACCAAACTAGCTGGACAATGTATCTCAATTTTCCCCAGATTATTTTACCATCTTCCCTCACTTATAACTTCAGGCTTTGTTGTGGAAACCAGTAATTGTTTATTTACACAATAAAAGGGAAAACATCCTTGAAAAAAATTGTTGAAGGTACTGGTAGCTCATCACTGTAATCCTGGTCATTCAGACAGGCTGAATGAAATCTGAGGATCTTGGTTCAAAGCCAGCTGGGACAGGAAAGTCCAAGAGATTCTTATCTCCAGTTAACCATGAAAGAGCTGGAAGTGGAGCTGTGGCTCAAGTGCTAGAGCACTAGCCTTGAGGGAGGGATAAAAAGCTCAAAGACAATTCCCAAACTCTGAGTTTGAGCTTCAGGACCAGCAAATAAACTCCTCCCCCACCCCCGCCATATACACACTCTGGAGGACAATGTATAAAAGAAATAGAAAAATAAGACGTCAACACAAAAGAAGGACATGTTGTGCTGTGTTCAATTATGGACATTTACATCTAGAAGAATGTGAGAGGCACTAGGGTACAGTCCTCAGTTCTTTGGGCTAGCACTCTATCACTTTGATCCACAGTACCACCTCCCATTTTGGGGGGGTTAATTGGAGATAAGTACATCCCATGGACTCCTACCTGGACTGGCTTTGAAGCACAATTCTTAGATCTCAGCCTCTTTAATAGCTAGGATTGCAGACCTGAGCCACCAGTGCCAGGTCTTGTATTTTATTTTTGATAGTAGTTTTATGACCACAAAAAAATGAATAAAATATTCTTCAAGCAGAGATAGCAAATAGCACTAAATCCAGGACCAAAATTAGGAAGAAAGGAGGGCTTAAAATGCTTCCAGATGCCCTGAAACTCCAGACATTTAGAACAAAATTGTTCTGTACATTATCTCAAAGTAGATGGCTGAACTTTTATCTTTTCATTACTGCTGAAAGCTATAGCACATGATTGGATGTGTAGAGAAAATACCTTTTGGTGAAGGGATTAAGTTCAGGCTCTTGAACACACAACTATTCTACTACTCATTCCCCTCCTGAGCTACTTATCCAGCCCCTATATTTTGTTATTTTAGTTTTTAACTAATTTAAGCATTAGTCCAAGCCTCTTCCAGCTGGTTAGCTGGGAAGAAGAATTAAATAAACAACCAAACATCTAATTTATCTAAGAATCTAAATAGCTTTTTTAATGGCACATTTTCATTTAATTAAGCTTGGATGGATTCCCTTGTGGCTTTCCTCCTCCTCCTCCTCCTCCTGCTCCTTCTCCTTCCTCCTCCCTCTCCTCCCCCTCCTCTTGATCTTCTCCTTTGGCATCTGGGCTCAGAAAAGATGTGGGGAGATGTGTGCTCCCCTAGTACAGGGGGTGAGACAGAGTCCTTGGGAAAGGTTTCCTCTGTCTTTTGCCCTCAAGGGTCAGGTCATCTGTCCACTCATTGCTTTCTGGGTACCATGTGATGAAATTCACAGCTACAAGCCTGTGACCTGACCTCCTAGTTTGGGGAGGGCTATGCCCCAACTCCTGCTGGCTGCAGCCCCCTCAGTGTCACCTAAGGTCCTCACCCATTCCTCTAGCCCAGAGATTTGTCCCAGCCTCTGTAAAGAACCATGTGGCTTTGACACTGCAATCCTTAGACCAACCTCCTGTTTCAGCTGGTCAAGGAGCCCTAGCCTACGTGCCAGGGAGGGCCCTCGAGATCTGCTCTGTCAGATCAGGTTTCCATCTTTTCCTGTGGCTGTCTCAGGTTTTCTGAACCCCTCACTTCCTAAGTAAGACATTCACCACCCTCCACACAGCTTTAGGCTGCAGTGAATTCACAGAAGGGGAGTCCTTCAGTCCTAGCACTCAGTATGGTCTATCAGAAAAAAATAAATGTGTATGGGAAGTGCCAGTGCCACTTCAATCTCTCTCTCTCTCTCTCTCTCTCTCTCTCTCTCTCTCTCTCTCTCTCTCTCTCTCTCTCTCTCTCTCTCTCACACACACACACACACACACACACACACACAGATCTAACATCTAAGTGTGTTTCCTTTGCCTAGACTTTGGCCGTAAGCCCTGTTCTATCCTAGGGTGCCCGGCTTCCTCTCTGAAGAAGATGAAACATGATTTATAGAGGAGGTTAAAATGTATTAGCTGAGTATTTATGATCTTTTATCTCACCTATAAGTGACCCCTGCATTCCCAGGCTATCTTCTTATACAATACTCATAAAGGAAGGACTATATTTAAGTTTTTTTTGATGCTTCAATCCCTGACTATTGTTCAAAATGTTCAAAGCATTCTGGCTTGGGAAAAATAGCAGGAAGATCTTCTGGAGGATAAAATGAAGGATAATTTGTTAAAATAAATTATGGCAAGTGATAATAAATATAATACATCCCCAATGCATTTTAAACAATTAATTTTACATTCCTAGTAGAGATACTGTTTTATTTACAAAATATCTTTGGTGGCAGGTTATATTTTGCAAAACTACCTCAACCTTTCTTTTATATCAGAGCGGTTAAGCACCCACTAAAATGACTGCTAGACTCTCCCAGGGCTCCTGTCACAGTGCTCATAGAGGACCAAGAGGTCAGCTCTCCACGACTCTCCTACAGCCCCAGACACTTTGAACTAATGACAACCCTTTCCACATACTAAGATGGCTATCTTGGGGGTTTTTTTTGTCCAATAAATATCATTGTGTTGACTTTACAATAAGGCAGACAGGTTCAACAGTGTGTTCCCTAGAGAAAAGCTGGTACATGGTGAGTGAGCATTCATTACTTTGGTACCTAGCTAAAGATAGGCTATCATTAGGAGCATATGGACACAAGATCTTGCCATGGCTGGCTTCTGTCAACTACAAAGCAGAGATGTTTCTGCAAAGATGATAAGGTTGAGGGGTAATCTGGACTGAAAAAGCAGAATGCCTGACTATCAAACAGATGGGGATCAAGAATGACCACCTAACAAGAGGTGTGATTTTCTATGACATACAAACCCTCAGCCTACTTCTAATTATGTTCTAAAATCTAAGTGCCAGTGATTGTATATAGAGATTCCCTCCTTGAATACTTGTTTGTTAAACACATCATGTGAACTATAATGTAAAAATCAATGCTAATAAATTCTTTAATAATAAAAAGAGGTGTGATTTTAAATAACGGTCCTCTCATCAGTTGGAAAATAATCAGAATTATTGTCAAAACATTTATTAAGCTCAATCTTGGGTAAAACCTGAAAATGCTACAATTATTTAAGACTGAAGCTATGTGTATGCTTCTAAAAGTTTTTCTGAGTAATAATAAACAAAACAAAACAAAACAAATAAAAAAGCCCGGCAGCAGTGGCTCATGCCTGTACTGCTTGCTGCTTTAGAGACTGAGATCTGAAACGTGTGATCTAGGCAGGGAAGTCTATGACAGCATTATCTCCAATTAACCACAAAATAAAAATTAAAAGCTCTAAGCAGAGATGTGGCTCAAGTAGTACAGAGACATGAGTTCAAAAGTCCCGGTAGTGACACAAACAAATAAACAAAAACTTAAATAAGTGCTTGAGGTATGGCTCAAATGGTAGGTGACTGCTTGGCAGGCAAGAAGCCCTGAGTTCAGATCCCAGTATCACCTAAAACAAAACCAACTTTAATGATAAACATCTCCTTAAGTGAGATGGATACAAGTCATTTATTTTGAGTGGAAAAGAAGCATAAAAGAAAATGAGAAACGGAAAATGCTAGCTTTATTACCCTCAGAGAATTTTAACTCATGGAAGCACTGACTACATGACTAAAACTACTACAGGGAAATTCATGCATTCCCAGCTTTAAGAATTGAAGAAAAGCAGCTGGGAGTTGTCCTAGTGGTAGAGTGCTTACCTTGCACAAAGACCTATGTTTAATTCCTCAGTGCCACACATAGAAAAACAGTACTCGGGCCCTGAGTTCAAGCCCCAGGACTGACAAAAAAAAAAAAATTATGAAAACAATTACACTTCAGGCCAGGAGTTTGGCCTACTGGTAGAGTGCTTGCTTAGCATGCACGAAGACCCAGGTTTGATTCCTCTGTACCACATATATAGAAAAAGCTGGAAACGATGCTGTTGCTCAAGTGGTAGAGATCTGACCTTGAGAAAGCCCAAGAACAGTGCTTAGGCCCTTAGTTCAAGACCCAGGACTGCCGGGGGGGGGGGGGGGGCCAAGAAAACCCAAGAATTGAAGAAAAACTTAGCATCTAATGCCACCCAGAAGAAATTATATGGAGAACTCTAACTCTTGTAAGAACATCTATTTCAAGACAACTTAAAATCCACTTACACTTTAAACTTTGATAGATACACAAAAAGACAGAGAGCAGAAAGGGAGATGGGGAAGGAGAGGAAAAGGGAGAAGAAATGATAGATTCGAGGCATTATTGGAAAGCAGAATATTATGCTGTAGCACTTATGACTTTCATGGATGATTAGGGAAATGGTGTCCTGTTAAGGGGAGCAGGGAGTGTTAAGGGGGGCAGGGACTGGCGCCATCCAGAATGCCTAAGAGTTCCCCCGCCCCATTGTGGAAGGTCAACAATGTTACAGCCCAGCCACCTTGACCTCCCCCCCCAATGAGGAGGGATATGTGGTACAGCCCAGCCACCTTTGCCCTTCTAGGGAGGGGCAACCTTAACCTTCTCCCCAACCCCCATGAGGAGGGATATCCACTTGGGTAGGGGTGGGCCTGCTTTGTGTGGAGACCTTCCCAATTTGCGCCCTAACTCCAACTAAGGTGATAGGTAAATTCAAATACTGGGCTGTAACCCTATTGGCCACCTGCGTGTGGCTGGAGCTGGCAATGGTCCCTCTGTGTATGTGACTATCCCATTGGACACCTGTGTGGCCAGGTTCCACTGCATGGGTTTTGCCCTTAAAAACCCAGCATGAGCACTGCTTGGGGGGTCACAGTGTCAGCTCCGGAGTCTGCACTGTGTCCCTGGCCTGTCAGTTCATCTACTTCCCCAATAAATTCACCTTTTTATATGAGACTGTCTCTGTGTGGTGGACTCTGGTGGAATGTGAAATCCCCACCTGGAGGGATGTGGAATCCCCTCCTCTTGACCTCATAACAGTCCAAATACTGATAAACAGTAATTCTCAGTGCATATCTTCTATATCTATATAATTCATCAGTATTCTAATATTATTAACATGGGCAATATGTTCATTCAGATCCAATAACTAAACATCTTTATGTCCAATGAACCATTGTAATTAGGTATCCAAGCAGATTTCCATGTCTTACAAAAAAAAAGCACCTAAAACCTCCTTGTATATGAACTATGTTACTTGAAGTTAAAATACAAACACTAGGTAGTTGCTTCTTTGACAATTATTGGAAAACAGAATTTCCATACTTACCTTTTCCCTCCTTTTAGATTTGTATTTGTTTTTTTTGTTTGTTGACTTATTTATGTATTGGGGGGGAGAGGAGGCTGACCTCAGGGGCCTGTACTCTCCATTGGATCACAATCTGCCATTTGAGCTATACCTCTACTTCTGGCTTTCCCCCCTGGTTGACTGGGGATAAGAATCTCAAATATTTCTCTGCTCAGGTTGGATTTGAATGGTAATCTTCAGATTCCAGCCCCACTGAGTGGCTAGAACCACAGGAGGTGAGCCATTATCACCCCACCCCTTCTTTTGCCAGTCCTGTGGCTTGAACCCAGGGCCTGAGCACTATCCTTGGACTTTCTCAACGCTAGAGCTCTGCCACTTGAGCTGCTCAGCACCACTTCTGGCTTTTTCTCTGTATGTGGTACCAAGGAATGGAACCCAGGTCTTCGTGCATGCCAGGCAACCACTCCACCACTAGGCCAAACTCCTGGCCCCATCCCCTTTCCATTTTAACATTCCATTTTGATCTCTTGTTTTATATTTTCTTTTTCTTTTCTTTTCTTTTTTTCTTTTTTTTTTTTTTTTTTTTTGCCAGTCCTGGGCCTTGAACTCTGGGCCTGAGCACTGTCCGTGGGCTTTTCTCAAGGCTAGAGCTCTACTGGAGCCACAGCACCATTTCCAGTTTTTGTCTATGTATGTGGTACCAAGGAATCGAACCCAGGTCTTCGTGCATACTAGGCAAACACTCTACCACTAGGCCAAACTCCCGGCTTGTTTTATATTTTCTGTATAAAACAGATTCTGTATTTTCTAACTTTCCCTTCCCCTCCACTAAGGCACCTCTCAGAGAAGAATTTGATCTGTAGTTGTATATAATTGGCAAGGGTCATTCTCCAAGAAGCAAACTTTTATTAATAAAAAGACAATTAGACTGGATTGGCAGTATCCTGGGAATCACATCTTCTCAGGCAAATACTTTCTCAACAATTGGTCCCTAAGTTCTGCATTAGAATCACCTAATTTAGAACAAAACAAAACAAATTCTCCAAGCTTTGTCTTCAGAAGTTAGAAAACTAGTAGTCAAGATGTTAAAGCCTGAATTAAAGTAAGGAGTTAAAGATCACAATCACAAAACAAGGTTCTATTTGTTATGTAAAATGACTTAACTAATTGCATCTTCCTGAAGCCCTAAACTCCTCAGTAAGGTTGACTAAGCAATACCATTTCCTCTAAGACTTGCCAGGGGCGATTATGCATGTCAAAGGCCTAATCAGTAAGAGCACTTTCAGTTGCTAATGAAGAGAACTCAGCTCTGCCAAGTGAAAAGTCTTGAGATCTGTCTTCAAGAGGACATAATCTGTAATTCACTAGAATATTTTTGTCTCCATTTTTCATCTTCAATTTTTGCCATATTGGTACCATTTTTCATCTGAGTGTTCCTTTCTAATGACAGGTTGGGTACAGAAAGTGCAAATAACCTTTGTCCCAATTCAGATTCAAATTCAGAAGAAGTAGAATGTGTCATTCCTTCCAGCTCTGCTTTTTGGAATCTTTTTTTTTTTAATTTAAATTTCTTTATTGCTATTGTACAGGTGATATACAAAGGGATTACAACTACATTGGTAAGATAAAGAGTATATTTCTCTTTGAACAATGCTCCCCTCTTCCCTTACTCTCTCTGTTTTCCCTTCTGTTTTCCCCACCCATCAGTTGTATAGTTTATTTTGAGCTACCCCCTTCCCTACCCCAAACAAATCAGACAATAGGAAAAGAAAACAAAAAATAGGAACAAAGGAAAAAAGAAAACTCTTGCTTGCATTTCATCGAGTACATTTTAAAAATATTATTTCATATGATCAGATGCACATAGCTATTAGGCCTTTGTGATTCTTTCCTAAGAATACCCTTCTTTGGTCTCACTCTCACTCTGTGTGAATGGTTAAAGGTCTGTATCATGTCCCAGTGTATTTTTTTTTCTTTTACTACCCAGTGTGTTTCCTTGTAGATCTAAAAACCAGACATGAGACCATAAAAAAAAAGAGAACTATAGAACCATCTCTTCAATAAACACCAAGCAGGACCAGTAGTTTGGCCTGGTGGTAGAGTGCTCGCCTAGCAAGCATGAAGACCTGGGTTTGATTCCTTGGTACCACATACTTAGAAAAAGCCAGAAGTGGTGCTGAGGCTCAAGTGGTAGAGTTCCAGCCTTGAGAAAAATCCAAGAACAGTGCTCAGGCCCTGAGCTTAAGCCCAAAACTGGCAAAAAAAAAAAAAACCCAAAAAACAAAAAAACCCAAAAACAAAAACAATAAACACCAAGCAAAACTTCTCAATAAAATTCTGGCCAATAAAATTCAACAACTAAATCAAAAGCAATCATAGATTATGCTCAAATGGAGAATCATTGCAGGATGTGAAGCTGATTCAATACATAAATTAATGTAATTCAACGTATCAATGGAAACAAAGACAAGACCCACAGAATCATCCCCCAAAAATGTAGAAAAAGCATTTTACCAGGATTTAACACCCCTTTTGATAAAAGCTCTGGGGTTCTTTTATTTTCCTATTGGATTGTACACCTCAAAGAGCTTCTTCTACACATTTGCTGAGTGTGAAGACCTGACTGGTGTCTCATCTGTACCTGGATCATTTCTCAAGGTTGTATTCGCAGCAAGCAGTCTTGATACCGTCTCTTTTAAGGATAAAGGGTAAGTACTAGAAAGTACTGTTTTTTTTCCCAGTGTCTCTCGCAGATGCCACATAAATCGCCTAGCATGCACCTGGGTGAATTATCTGAGCCCTGGTGACTAAGGGGACAAACATAAGTAATTTTGCTTTCTGACTATATCATTTGGGGTTTTTTGTTGTTGTTGTTTTTGTTTTTGCCAGTCCTGGGCTTGAGCTCAGAGCCTGAGCATTATCCTTGGACTTTCTCAAGGCTGGAGCTCTACCAGTTGAGCCTCAGCAGCACTTCTGGCTTTTTTTTTCTATGTATGTGGTACCGAGTAATCGAACCTGGGTCTTCATGCATGCTAGGCAAGTACTCTACCACTAGGCCAAACTCCAGGCCTCTCTGACTATATCTTTAGTAATAAAATAGAGAAGTAACCCAAATTCCACATTCAAATTCCATGCAGTACTACAAAGCTCATGAGCAAGACCTTTGTCAGCTTTACCCAGAAGTGGGAAGAGGAGGGAAAGGTGGATCCTAAGAAGCAAATGAAGTATAATATACTCAAAGCAGGTTATGAAGGATATGTTGTATGGCAAGAAAAAAGAAAAGTAAGCACAACTGTATCTGTGTTAGCATACTTACACAAGGCACTAGGATCTCAATAAATGGCAGATAGTATTGTTGCTATGGCTATTATTATAAATAATCATTATTGGAATTCTGTTAAAGGTAAGGGGAAAATTGAAGTCATTCCGCATGTTTATTTATCTATTTATTTACTTACCCATTCATTTATTTTTGTGATATTGCAGTTTTAACTCTTTTGCTAGTCCTGGATTTGAACTGAACTCCTAGGCAATTTTTGTGATCTTTTTTGTGTGGAAGGCTAACACTTTATACCACTCAAGCCACAGTTCCACTTCTAGGGTTTTTTTTGTTGGTTAATTAGAGATAAGGCCTCTCACAGACTTTCCTGCCTAGACTAGCTTCAAACCATGTTCCTCAGATATCAGCTTCCTGAAGTTGTTAGGATTACAGGTATAAGCCATTGGTGCCAAACTTTATCATCAGCAGTTAAGGGAAACGTTGGCATTACATATAAGTAATAATAAAAATAAGGAAGCCCATTACATGAGTGATAAGTATCAATAATTAGAAAAAAATATCCAAATAAGGTTTCTTGTATTTTCTGTACTTTACTACATATATAGCAGGGCCACATAACCTGGGACCTAAAATGCCACAGTGAAGATGACTTTTTCCCATAAAGTAACACTTTCAGCTTTTCACATATTATAGCAGCTACGTAAAATTGTCAGTAACCTGACTGAAATGTAGCAACAGGGCCAGCAAAAAAGAAAAGACAATGAACATTTATTCAGTATGAACCTTGTATGTGACATATTTTCTCAGTGCTTTACTTGGTACTCAGTCTTCCTCACCATTATTTTACATTCAAAGAGATATCTGTCTTTTGAGAGAGGAGAGAGAGAGAGAAAGAGAGAGGGGAGTGGGGAGAGAAGGAGTGCCTAATCTGGTTAAGCTAAAGGCAGGAAACTAGGGCTGGAAACAAGAAGCACTGGACTCTAAGTACAGAGGTCCTCTTATCCTATCTGTCTTTTAAATGGCTTTGGGTTATATTCCATAAAATATATAAGTGAGAGGAATGCATAATCATTTCAAGATTTACAAGTCATGCTAAGCAAAATAAAAAATCAACCACTCTACTCATGATCTGGCCCTAAAGAAAAATTAATGAACACTAAACAAATCCCATCATTTTCCTAAAGATTTCCTGTGAGCACACCAAAGGACCCCAAAACTCAGCCCTCTGTCTCATAGGGAATGGATAGAAGGCTCAGGAAGCATGGCGCATGCTTGAGAATCCTTGCTTTGGAAATCACTGACAGTGCCAGAGCAGGCAAGTCTCTCCCATTCATGCATCACACTCTCTAATTGGAAAATGAGAGTAAAAATGACCTCTGTTCCATAATATTAACAAGTTAATATACAAGTCCTTCCAACATTTTTATGCACTCTAGTAATCCTGGTCATTTACAGAAACACCATAAAGATAGCAATGGCTTATGAACACCGAAATCCAAAAATATAGTTGTTCTTTTACAAGGTACAAGGGTATGTCTAATTACTAGAAAGTGAACAATTAAGAATATGAATGTCACCAGGCACTAGTGGCTCATGCCCATAATCCTAGCTACTCAGGAGGCTGAGATTTGAGGATCACTGTTCAAACCCAGCCTGGGTATGAAAGTCCTTTAGAGACTCTTATATCCAATTAACCACCAGAAAACTGGAAGCAGAGCTGTGGCTCAATGTGTTAGAGCATTAGACTTGAGGTGAAGAACTCAGCAACAGTGCCCAAACCCAGAGTTCAAGCCCAACCACTGAGGGGCGGGGAAAAAAAGAAAAAAGAAAAGAAAAAAGAAAAGAAAGAAAGAAAAGAATTAGTATGAAAGTGATTATTGGATGCCACCGTTTTGATGGTCATTGTAAAAAAAAAAACAATAGCAGCAAAAATTCTCAAAAGTTTAAAGAAACGATAATTCTACTTGAGTGACATTAGGTTATCCCTGGAAATGGCCATAAACAGATTTTAGGGCATTAGGAATACGTAGGTATTTTCTCTCTTTATTTAAACTAGTAAGTTGTTTTCCTACTAACAATTATACAGAGTAATTGAAAAGCATTAAACTAAATCTTTTTATCTGAAATTCTGCTCAATTAAGAGGTCATATCATTTATCAGGATGCCAATTAAATGAAATCTGCTGAATTATTCAAGTGACTAGAGTCTGCTGAAGAGGAAAAATTCAGAAAAGAATACTTTTCAAATATTGAAAATGGATAGGACAGACTGTATAAAATTCTTTCTTGTGCATTCCTCTGGGCACATTATCTCCTTGAATCCAACAGCTGAAGAAGAATGTAAAACCAAGAGGTAAATATGCAAAACACAGTTTCAAACAGCTGTGGACACTTTAAAGACGGGGTCTGCTAAGCGCTGGTCTTAAATGAGTGCTATCTCACCTGCAGCTGTATCACTCATCTCATTTGCAAGCCGAGGATGAAGCCATGAGAATAAAATTGATGACTGCATGGATTCTTCTTCAAGTTTTAATCTGTTCTCTTTGACAGCATCTTCTCTAAAATCATCCCAACCAACATCCTGTTATATCCATTTAAGAACTAAATAAAAAAGACACCATTCTCAATTGAACATATCTTCAACTTTTCCTTTCACTTTTTTCCTGACAAAAGCATAGGGGAGATTAAAGACAAAGACACGATGAGCCATGCGGTGGGTTCTTGCAGAAAGGGATAACCACGAGAAGGATAGAAGGTCTCTTGATTTGTTGAGGCAAGATTCAGTGTTAAAACAATTGCAGGGACCTGACAGTCAAGTTGTTTTGCTGTCAATGTTTTCCAAGAGTCAGTGCTCATGGTCCATCCTACCAGTTCACCCAGCTGAAAGGTAATAGTAAGTTAGGAACAGAAACTGTAAGTTCAGCCACTTTCTATCTGTGGGACCCTGGCAGCTCATTTATTAAATGGAAGGGAATCATAACAGTTACATTGTAGGGAATTTACAAAGAATAAAGATGTTAACATTTGTAGAGCAATGGAGCAATAGTTGAAACATGATTAAGCGATCTCAGGGAGGCTAGGAAACATCTGGATTGGCCCTTGGTCTCTTTGGTTTGGAAGTAGGAGTCCATGGATACAGAGGGAGAAATGAAATGGCCAAGATTCATTGAAGCGAAAGGAAAGTAGGACTCCTGAGAGGTGGGAGGGGATTTACAGGAGAGCACAACCTTGGGTGTGTTGGGAAGGGGTTAATAAGCTATCTCTAGGGGTCTATGTGATTTTTTTCCAAGATCACCAGACAGCCTGGAGGCCAAATCAGTCCCCAGACTCAATCCAAGGTTCCATGCAGTCTGAGTGTGCTCTCTCCTCTTACCCTTGATTCCTCTAGCCAGATGACCTAATAACTGGGCACCTCTGGGGTCCAACCAGCCAACCAGTCTGTGATGCATGTGCTAGTCTCCTAAGGGCGGGCAGCCATGACCTGACATGCCCAGCTGCTCAAGGCCATAGTGATAGGATGCCTGAATACAGAACTGTTCAAGGCCATGGTAAGAGATGCACAACCTCTATGCCCTGATTGCCGAGTCAGGCTCTTTTTCCGCTCTCATAAGTACTCAGCAAAATGTCTTACCTTGATTTTATGGGTTTTTCAAGACAAGTCAAAGCCTTGAAGTGATTGGTATTGGGACTTGTTAAAAGACCTTTGCTCTTTTGAAGTTTCCTCCATCAGCATTCACAATCATATATCAAAATTTCTAAAGAATTTGTTAGTGATGACTTAGATTATTAATTTCTTAACCCTCAGTGGCTTTGTGTTTTCCTTTATGGTACTGAAGAATGATCCTGAAATCAAGATCGCAAGTATGCTTTACAAATACTCCATTATTTGAGCCAGGCCCTCAGCCTAATGTGGCTTTTTAATAGGAAATAGCCATTGTTGTCCCATCAGGGAAAGTATCAACCATACCTGAAGAGTCTTTTAAAAGCATAGATTCCTACAAGGTACTTCAAAAATGAGGTCCACCTATTCATACTTAAACAATATTGGCACAAATTTCTTAACAGGCACTTTCTAGTATTAGAGGGGCCTCAAATAACAACAAAGTACACCATCTGTTGTCAGGTGGTTTGGGCTTATATACTGTTGGCAGAGGCATTTTTGAACAGCACCAGACATCTTTTGGTTCACCAATTTATACTATCCCATCATTACCTATAGTTGTTCTTCAAGAGAGGATGATTTCCAACTCCTTTCTCCGTATGATAGTTTTCCACGGTTATAAAGATGGTGCTAAAAAATGGGATTTTCCCTCTTTTATCTTCATTCTGAAGGCATGTTTCTCTAAGGAAATCGGGCTTTTATTAGGTGGGCACGATTCTGAAGCTTTTCTTTATACTCTCCATATTCTTTGGGATTTTCATTTATGCTCAATCTATTATTTAAAATAGAATAAAGAACATAGAACTTCTTCCTCTGAATTTTTTTCTAGTCATTTCATGTGATTATCATATGCAGTTTAGAAGTCAAATTTGCAGATGTTTTGATATCTGTGGGCAATGAAGACTTTGCTTCTGTTGTGAGGTATGAGGATGTTATGGTTATGGTTATTGCCAGAGTGGGATAGGAAAGGGCAACAAGGACCATTATTATTACTATTACTATTACTATTATTTGTCAGTTATGGGGCTTGAACTCTCCAGCTCAAGACTAGTGCTCTACCAGTTGAGCCACGGCACTGCTTTTGGTTTTCTGCAGATTCATTGGTAATAAGAATCTCACAGGCTTTAGTGCCCAGGCTGGCTTTGAACTTCAAAGTCAAAGATGAAAGATCATTCCTGGATAAGTATCTTGGTTCTGCATTTTTGTTTTAATTGCTTTTCCTCAAAAAGTACTTTACATACTTCATAAATTTTAGATGATAAATTTGCAGTTGTGGATCCATAACTTCATATTCATGCTTGAAAGAATTGTATTTGATTTATTTCACTACTTGGATGATGTATTATTTGTGGATTAATATTAAACAAGTGGAACTTTACAGTGGAAGTACTATGAAAAAGGCCTCCTTAAAATGTGTTTTTATTGAGCCTTGCTCTTTCTGGAATCTAATATGACTTGATCATCTATTTTGTCCAGTTTTTGTTCTTAGGAAGGTATGTATTCTAATGGCATGTGTTCCTGTTTGTAGTATAGATAAATAATCTTATAGTCTGTCATTTTTGGCATTAAAACGTGAAGGCATTGAGAAATATTTATTTATTTTACATGTTCAGAAAAGTATTTGGCAGTCAAAGGTGTTATTATATCACTTAAGCAAATTCCTTATAGGATCTGACTTCTTATAAGCACACATGAGTCTTCTAGTTACTGTGAAAATTGTTTCAAATTTTGTGAATTGTATACATATAAGTTTTTAGTGGATTTAATTTTCAGTTGAAAAAAATACTAAATTAAAAGTCTACCTGCTATTTCTAGATCCCATTTCCCAAATTTATTGTTTGCTTTCAAAGTAAAAAGAGGGAATGGGAGAGTATATAGTAATTACTTTTGTGGTAACGCCTTAAGAAAACATTTAAATGTCCCCTAGAATTGCATTTAAATGTCAACATATTTAATTTTAAATTTTGATATTTAAGTTTAAGTCAGAGAGGTAGATAAAAGCATTCAATGTCACATTTAATTGTCCATGTTATATTAACTACTGTCACTGCCTCTGAGAGGATATTTATTTTGTTAAATGTGAGTCTGGTTAGTTCCAGTGTTAATATTTAAAATTAGATATGAAAGAAGTATCATAGTTTCTAAAATTATTTGAGTTAAAACTTAAAAGAAAAATATTTCTTATCTGTAAGTTGGAAAAATTTTATCCACATGAAGTTAAATATTTTAATAAACATGGAAATGCAATAAAGATACAGTCATGCTTCCCAAAGTGCAAACCAATATTAATTTTCTCATTTATTCAAGAAATATTTTAAATTATATAGAGCTTAGAAGATAACTCTGTGCCCTGCTTTCATGGAGCTTTTATTCCATGGAGTGAGGCATGCAATAAATAAACCAGTATAAACATGAGTATAGTAAGAATATACTGAGCATACAATAAGGTGACATGAAATAGTGCTCCCAAAACTATGAATGAGTTGTCAGGAAATGCCCTTCTCAGAGGATGTCATGACTTGAATGATGACTTGAATGCCATGAAAACGATGTGAGGATCTAGGCCTTCCCAGCTAAAAACTACATGAACACCAAACACTGCAGGAACAAATAGTGTCTGAGCAAAAGAGGATCTGCCAGGCAAAGGGAAATGACAGTGGGGAAAGAAAATCAAGAAGAAACAGTTTCTATGTGAGGAGAAATCAACAGTGCCAATGTCTGTGAGAACTCTAATAGAACAATCAAGAGACCATTATGTTTGACAGACTTTAGGTTACTGTTGATGCTGTACACTTACAGATGGGAAGAGCAGTAAGGCCAGCTGTGCGAGTCTGCAGAGAGAGTAACAGACAAGAAATTTGGAGATAGCAACACAGTTACTGCTTGGAAACCTCTTTGTCCTAACAGAAGCTAAGAAAGATGGCAGGATCTGGAGGAAATGACCTACTACAGAGAAGCAGATAAGTATATGGAACATTCCAGGATGAGTGTTTAAAAGTAAGAGGGCTGGCTGTGGGATAGGTAGTTTTCTGTGATGAAATAGCTGAGATGATCAATGCACAGTGGGTGGGGGAGGAGCTATGAATTGTGGGATGGAAACTGGCCGACTAAAGAGATATAAAAACTGTAAACTTCTATTTTTTTTTTTTAAATCAGTACTGGGGCTTGGACTCTGGCCCTGGATGCTGTCCCTGAGCTCTTTGGCTCAAGGCTAACGCTCTACCCCCATTCCGGTTTTTGGTGCTTAATTGGAGATAAGTCTCATGGACTTTCGTGCCCAGGCTGGCTTTGAACCATGATCCTCAGATCTCAGCTTCTGGAATAGCTAGGATTACAGGCATGAACCACCAGTGCCCAGCTATTACTTGGAATTTTTGACAAGATTAAGCATGGAGACCTGAGGCATAAAAGAAATCTGAGCATTTCAAAGAGGGAGGAGATGTGACAGGGATGCACAGAGAAATGACTTCAACTTCACTCTCAGAACCCAAGGATTTATCTGCATTAGTGATCAAAATATTTTCTTTCTATCCAAATAGTATTTTGTGTACACTCCAGCATCTATTCTATCCACTGCCAAAGCTACAAAGGAATAGATAGAATTTCATTTCCCTTTTACCCTCTTGTCTCATGTCTCATTTTCATTCTAAAACATAAAGATACTTAACCTCACTCATTCTCAGAGGTACTCCAGACAATAATTAGCTATTATACATAACTTATTGGAGATGATTATACATCAGACTCTATTATTCATTTTAAGATTTTCTTCACATGGAACAAAATTTTTAACATCTTATGAGTGTTGCATTGGGGGATAGAGAAATGTGATATAATGACTAGAAAAGATAAGATAAGGCAAAAAAGTATACCATATTCTCATGGGTAATCAGAATGTATGCTTACATTTTTCTTTTCCTTTTCAAACTGCAAAGGAAACAATTTAACGCTAAAGATCCCGTCTTCCCTCTGGCTGAATTTTCACTAGGCTAGTAACACAAAATCACTGGCATATGTAGGGTACAATTTTCATTCCTATTTGTGAACATACATACCAGTGCTTCTGACAAATGTCTTGGCTGTGTTGACATCCGGTGATAGATCCATTTCTGCCTGTCTTTTGTTTTAATAGCGTATACCTTAAGAATGATAAGCAGAGAACATATTATACAACACAACTGTTTGTTGTTGTTTTTTTTTCATTTCAAGTTCCTGGTGCAGTCACCAATGACATATGATCCACACAGGTAATATATGCTTACAGCTGTCAGAGGACATTTTTCATCTCCTGAGTCAGGATTGCGACTTCAGCAGCAGGTGATTTGTAGCTCAGTGAAGAGAAACAAACTTCTAAACTTACCTCCCAAGTCTACCCTGCCTCAGAGTGGTCCCTAGAAACAGAAATGAGAGGAGCAGTTCAGTTTTTGAGTTTGTAAAATTTCTCCAGTCCATAAAAGTTTACTCTAAAATTGACATTATTTCAAAGTGGTGCTTCTTTTCTTTTAATCAGAGCCTAATGTGGCAGCCTACTTTTTCTTTTTTCTTTATTTACCAAGATTTGAACTTCAAGCCTGCTTGTCTTGCTAGTACTCTCTTACTTGGGCCATGCCTCCAGTTCTGCTTTTTGCTGATTGTTTTGGAGATGAAGTTTCACAGACTTTTCTGCCCTGGCCGGCTCTGTACCATGGTTCTTCAGGTTTCAGCTTTCCGAGTAGCTAGGATTACAGGCATCAGCCACTTGTACCCAGCTAGTCCATCTTTCTTGTCCTCGCCCCCGCCTTACCCTTACAAACCTTTAATCCTATTGGGTCCCAGAAATGTGGGCAGAATTCCCCATACGATAGATGCTTGTCTATAGTTCCACGTTGGTCTAAACCACTTGGGACTCATTTTCTTTCTTCTGCCACCTAGAACCCTTCAACACCCATCTTCAAGGTAGAGCTGAGGCACTGCCTTTCTATTCTACATTATTCTCTCCTATATCCGTGCACCTTTCTCTATTTTACCATCTTAGTGATATTTCATATGAAAATGTACAAAATACGACTAAGGTGGTAGAATAATGTATTTCCACACCAGAACACGAGTGAGAGTAAAGAGATGTGAAGTGCTGAGATACAGGGCATCACCAATGACAGTCTTGGTAAACCACATTGAATGGCCACTGGGTTGGCACTGTAGAGTTGGGCCTTCTGCAGTCAGCCTGGGAGGACAAGGTTGAGGTTTCATCCTCATATAATAGTCAGTGATACTTAGTGGACAGGTTAGTAACTGCCTTATCATTCCTCTTTTTATCTCTTTCTTTCTTTCTTTCTTTTTTCCTTCCTTCCTTCCTTCCTTCCTTCCTTCCTTCCTTCCTTTCTTTCTGTCTCTTTCTTTCTGTCTTTCTTTCTTTTCTTTCTTTCTGTCTGTCTCTTTCTTTGTTTTTTTTTTCTTTTTTCTCTCTCTTTTCATTCCTTCCTTCCTTTTTCTCTTTCTTTTTTGGGAGGGCGGGGGTGGTGGTCTTGGGAATTAAGCTCAGAGCCTGAGCCTGGGTGCTGTCCCTGAGCTTTTGCGTTCAGGGCTAGCACTCCATCACTTTGAGTCATAGTGCCACTTCTGGCTGTCTGGTGGATAATTGGAAATAAGAGTCTATGAACTTTCCTATCCGGGCTCGCTTGTAACAGTGAGCCTCAGATCTCAGTCTCTGGAGTACTTAGGATTACAGGCATGAACCACTGTGGCTGGCCCCATTTCTTTTGAGTAGTAAGAATACAGCATAATTGCTGTGGCTCAAATGACTTGAGAAGCTCAAGGGCAGTGCCCAGGCTCCGAGTTCAAGTGACAGGTCTAGAAACAAAAAACAAAAACAAAAAACAAAAAAGGTAGATGTTATATTTAGTGTTCTTGCCGTTATAAAAATATAGAAAATTTCCAAATTCCACATTCTGTACAGCCTGTGTAGCTCCTCTTTAATACTCACCTTATTTGATTATTGTCCTCAATTACTAAACTCAAGTTAGGGTCTTTTTTATTTTATGTCTCAAATACTTCACATTCATTACCACCTAAGGTCTTTGCACGTGCTATCTTTCTGCCTGAAAGGTTGAAAGAAAGATTGGCTCTTTCTTCTCTTATCTAACTGCTTCCTCTAAGGGCTTCCTTTAAAGCCCTTATCACTGTTGCCAACTGCAGGTTGGTGTGATTATTGTTTGTCCTCAGTACTGTGTGAAGAAGAAAAGCAAGGACTGAATCTGCTTTTTTTTTTTTTTTTCTTTTGGTCTTGGAGTCTACCTACCACCCTAGCCCTGGGCCTGGGCTTTGTCCCTGAGCTCTTCTTCCTGATACCTAGAAAGTAGTCAAATAGTTGTGGGTCTGAATGAAATCATGGAGATGCCAAAGTTCACCGCCCACATGGCTGGCACAGCTATCCTCCCTCCCAGTGCCTGTTCCATGATCCCTAAGAATGCTGCCCTAGCTCCCAGTCATATGCACTGACCTTCAAAAGTCTCCCAAGCAGGCTTGAAGAATCACAGCTTACTGGAGACTGGAGTACACAGAGAGGGAAAATCTAAGGTTTATGAACTTGAAGTGACTCACATTGAGAGAGATGGCTTCTCCCCATCTCCTCAGGTTCCCAGATGAGGAGACAATTTGAACACCAACGCCTTTTCACCCTCCAGAAAAAGAATGAGCTTCAGAATTTGAATGGTTAAGAGTTAGGGAGAGGAACCAAGATGATGGGTTCTGTGGATTTCTGGGACCTGCTTTCCCCAGGACACACTGCCGCCCACCCCAGCTGTCTAGTATCCCTTCATACTAGGGAGAGCGGGGAGATTTCCCAGTCTACATTCAGTATTCCCTGGGCTGTGATGACTGTGCACAATTGAACTTTGTTTTCAAACAAGGCTTCTGTCCACTTAAAATAAAATTCTGATGTCTTCTGCTTGTTTCAGTGGCTTCATCACCCGATGGGATCATTCTCACCACAAAACTACACAGGCCCCAGAGAGTAGAGCTAAGGTCAAGAATTACAAGTCTTCTCAGCTCAGGTGCTGAGGTAGCGCGGGTGATAATCACACCTCAGCCACCAGGACAAGTTTCATCTTGGCACACCTCAGATTCTCGCTACCTGTACCTGCATCCCATGAGGGGGGGCCAGGCTGCCCCTCAAATAGACAATTTCCCCAGGCTGATGTTGATTAACTATGTATTTACATTGCTTTTATCATGACCACATCTTGAGGCTAGGGAAATAAATGTTTGTAGAAAGGATTTACTAGGAACCCTGGGTGATGATGTGGCTCGTTAGATGTCAGTGCCTCATTCTAAGTCAGGCAGGTTATGAATGTATGTATCATCAACACATTTATTTTTATACTTTCTCAAATTATTTGATGAATTCTATAATTCTTGTTGTGGTTTATCTTGCCTCACATGGACTCTTTAAAGCTATTTTTTTGAGGGGGAGGATTTGTTGTGGGACTTGAACTCTGGGCCTGGGCATTGTTCCTGAGCTCTTCAGTTCAAGGCTACAGCCCTACCCCTTGAGCCACAGCCCCATTTCCAGTTTCCTGGTTGGAAAGAAGAGTCTCACGGATATTTTAGTGCTGGGGCTGGCTTTGAAACTTGGTTCTCAGATCCCAGCCTCCAGAGTAGCTAGGAGGCTAATGCGCTTGGCTAAAAGTTATTTTTTAATGTGAAATTAATTTGGATATGAAATAAGAATATTAAGACCTTCCTGATTAATATATATTTCAATTGACAATTATTAATAAAAGTCTTGCATTTGGCTGTACTGTGTTGTAACTTATTACTTGTAATATTTATGTTAGATCAGCGAAGTTGTCCTTTTCTATGTTTAGGAAGAATATAAATATTACTTGGTATGACTATGAACCTTATTTAATAAAAATGGCTATCCCCTTTTCTTAGAAACAGTAGGAAGAAAAAAATCACTTACAATAAAAAGGAAGAAAAGCACATTTCTTTATCCAAAACCCAGAAGCAAAGAGCAAAAGAACAACAAACATGTAAATAAAACAAACTAAGCGAAAACAAGTAAAACAATCTCTTATGTAGTCATGCCCTTTTGTTGTATGTACAAAAAGCTGAAAAGATTTTGTTAGTCCCTAGAGTATCAATGGACTAATAGATGCTCCAACCTAAAAACCATTTCCTTTTCTCTTTGGGGTCTGACCTTGTAAATGTTTCTTGCGTGTCAAACCCTCAATTTAGAGGCTATGTACTGGATAGCAGAGATTCTTGTGTCAGTGGTATAGCTAGATATAGAGTTCTGACTTCTCATAATTTTCTTCTTATTATCAATAAGCCTGCATATATGTATAAAGAACACCTTTTGAGTGTAGGAATATACCAGATTTTGAAGAGACTTAAAAAAAGTAATTTCTATTTTAATTCCTACTAGATCAAGGCTTGTCATTGGGTTGGAGAAGAACATATGTGCTTCTGATTCTGCGAAGTAGCGATTAAGTTTATGATACATACAAAAGTATAAGACATGCATGTAAATATGATAGATACAATAACATTTACCAATATCCAGTTATTTCTTATTTATGAGCACTCAGGGGATTATATTTCTTCATTCCTTATGGTTTAGCGTGGCTGTGTGACAAGTACTGAGGCAGTGTGGTATGAGTTGCTGTGGGCTGACATTTTAATTGCTGGTGCTTGACTCTTTGGCCCTTGCTTTTCTTACCATGAGGACCACAAAACACATGTTGGTATGGAGGGGCTACAAAATAGAAACCTGCAAAATCCTTAGCTTCTACAGAAGATAGCTACCTTACAAAGCAGTCTGAGTTTTGTAGCAGATTCTTTTTTCTTTTTTTTTTAACAAGAAATATACTTTAGCTGTTTGTTCCACAGCACAGTCTATCCTATTCCATTACAACAGATGATGAGAAAATTGGACACATCTTTTCTGCCCACGTTTTATTCCTGAGACCAGCCATTTAGACACACGTGGTTCAAGCCTAGCTGGGCTGTTTACATTCCATTACAATGGAACCAGAGGAGGGCAGACAGAGGGGCTGGGGTGATTCTTGGCCTCACTCAGTGCTCAGTGTTGCACTTCTCAACTTCTCAGTCTGTGCACATCCCACTCACCTTCCACAACATAGCCTTGACTCTGACCTCCTTCTCTTGCTTCTGATTTTTTCAAATATTATAAGTATATTTTCCTTTGTGATTCCTTTAAAAGGCATATAGACTTCACGCTCACAGGCATGCATTATACTAGACTTTGGGTATATAGAAGTAACGTATTTTCCAGTCTCTAGAGTTTACAGCTTCCTCCTGCCTAGCATAATGACCTACTCAGATCACACAATAAATAATGCTGGATCAAATACATCAAGAAGTTATATCAGGGCAGATACTCTGGAGAGTATTTGGAGGCAGATTGTGCATGAAAAGAGCAGGGATCTCATTAGTCTCTGGCCTTTTCTTACTTCCAGTGCTGATTATTGGGCCAGGTACAAAGTAATCTCTTCACATATCTTTGTTGTGTGGCTGAGGGTGTTCAGATTAGGCAGGGAGGTCTTCATAAAGGATTTGAATGGGAAGGGGGAAACAGAAGTCTTGTAGTAAGCAGAACTGTAAGGCAAGTGAATAGAGATAGATGATTGTGTGCCTGAGTCTGGGGGAATAAGCTTGGACTTAAAGTGGAACCACATTCTGAGAAGTCAGTCATAGATTTTCAGATCTTTAGGTGCTAGAAAATGGAAAGTGTAAGCTACTCTTGGAAGAAACAAACTTGAAAACAATTTAGCTGGTTTGCCAAATAGATCATTTAGGTGTACATATTCAAGCTTTTTCTTTTTTTTTTTCTAAAAGGACTAAGGGAACAGAATGGAATATTGAGAATGTAGATGGGAGAGAAAAGAGCAAGTCGGATGAATAGATCAGAAAGTAGATCAATAGAAACACACCACACACACACACACACACACACACACATATGACGGAGGGTAAAATGAAATGGACCAAAGCATTTGTGAATCCAGCTTGGAACTGGAATTCAGAATAGGAGCTATAGAGCTAAAGCGATGAATGGCCCTTCCATGAGGAATTGTGGTGAGTTTCATTTGTGGTTTGCTGTGCTTGCATGGCAGAAGGAAGTCTTTGTGGGGATGTGGAGTAGGCAGTTGAGGTCCAGCAGGGATTGTCAGTAATGAGGATGTCGCAGTGGGTGTCATATTCTGTGGATATACAAGTCCCAAACAGACCTCTGCTCAGCTTTAATGGCTTCTATCATATGTCCAGGTAAACGTAATAAGCCTTCAAACTCAACTGTGAAGTTTATTTCCATATGGTGGAACCCTTTGGCCCATCTGCATAGGCCAATGAAAAAGAGAGGAGAATGCCAGGCTACCTGAAGAAAGAGCAGAGGAGATGCCACTAGAGAGACAGAGGTAGCAGAAGAAATGCAGACCAGAACAACAACAATAACAACAACAAAAAAACCAACAACTTGCATGTGGGTCAAAGCAGAAACAACTTATGTAGAACTAAAGAGGTAAAAGTATACCTACATGATTCTATTTTTTTGTGTGTACATGTGTATATATATAGCCAAAATGCATACTGATTCAGAAAAAAAGCAGAAAACATGTCTTCTTCATAAACCATGCTACTCAGCTATACTTTAGATCACATGTTTATTCCTTCATTTTAAAATAAGGGCTTATTGACTACCATTTGTGTTCCAAACACTGGGAACGTCCTGGGAAGAATATGAGCTCTGCCCTGAATGGACCCATTCTACTAAGGATTGATATTAATTAATTAATTTACAAAAGTTATATTCAAGGTAAAGTAGTTAATTGCATGCTTTGGTCTATTAATCTTGCCTTCTCTGAGAATTTAGGTAAAGAGCTGAGTAGGAACAAAGAAGATTCTGGATCAGTTGTTGCTTTGAAAATAGCTCCCTGGCTGGAAAGGAGGGCTAGGCCCAGAATGAATATTTACTTCCCTTTCTT
This sequence comes from Megascapheus bottae, assembly GCF_031878675.1. Classification (NCBI taxonomy): domain Eukaryota; kingdom Metazoa; phylum Chordata; class Mammalia; order Rodentia; family Geomyidae; genus Megascapheus; species Megascapheus bottae. The sequence goes on along the minus strand of NC_143522.1, from coordinate 45,745,429 downwards.
GCCTCACGTGGCATCCATAGCCTTGAGAATCTTATTGAAAAGGCAAATTCAATGAGCGTAGATGTCTATCTTTATATTTGGAGGCGGGAATTATCTACCCAGAACTTGGCTCTCTTGTTTTCCATTGTATCTCAATGTTTGTCTTTGGCTTTACAAAATAAAGGAAATGAGATGGGCAGGAAGATGTTTGCAGTAGGTTGCCAAGGAAGCAATGGTAGCAGAAATTTGGGGTGAAGACAAAAGGAAAAAATGTCTTGCGTCTTTTTTTTTCTATGCATTAGATAAAATGTTTCTTGGGTATTAGAGAGAGGTTCAGTGTCGTAGAATCCTCGCTCCTCACACTGTTGAGTAGAGTGTACTCAGAGATCCCTGATCTCCAGTTACAGTTGCAGGACTCAGACTGTCCTGCAGTGTAAGTACTATCAGTAGACAAATTTATCCCATCAAATGGAGTCCATTGGCAGTATCCTTCAGCTTCAGGCTTGCCCTGTGCCAAGCTTATTTCATTTTTGTTCCTTCTCTTACCTTCAAACAATGTTTTTAATTCCAGAATTACTGCTGCTTTGCCTATTGGGAAATCTGAACTGGTCTCTGAGAGGAAGATATTTGACAGAGCAGGAGAAGGGAGTGGTGTTAAAAGGGTATGGGGAATAATAGATGCCATTGGGTGTCTTATGTGTAGACACTTCTTTAAAATAAAAGATAGTGTGAGAAGAGTAACTCATCTTTTAACCACGTGGAAGGGTAAATATGTGTGGACAGGCAGAAAGAAATCATAGAGAATAGATGCAAGTTCATTGTCACCTACTTGTCTGAGTTAATGGCATGAAGAAAACTATATGGAGTATCCAGGAAATCATTAATAGTGCAAACTATAATACATTATTTTTAATAATTTGAAACTATGGATACTTGTTTTTGTACTATAAACATTAACAACCACTTTCACATAGTTGTTTCTGCCTCATTCTAACATAGTTAGAAAGTATTGAAAGCATTGAAGTATTGAAAACATTTTTTTCTTCAATGTGTAAAGTCCTATACTTTCACAGTACATGGTGTGATAGAGAAATTCAAATAAAGTCTTAATGGATTTCAGAAACTTGATTTGGGCTTAAATAACTAAGCAAAATATATCGAAGGAAGCAGCATTTCCACTGGGATCTGTAGTGTGGTCACATTTCAGACTGCCAGCTGGTAATAATTGGAATTCCAAGTAGAAGGAATCTGCATTACAATTATGATGCTGCCACAAAGTAAATCAGTTGATACTTGAATTAAAAATTCACAAGCTGCATATGAAAGAAGTCTGGCTAGCAGAGAGAGTCTCGGGAGGCCCGAAGTCAAGGTCAAGAGGAAGGGCTATATGTCCTGGGAAGTTCTGCGACTCTTTAGAACAAGGCCATTGAATGTTACTGTGATGCATTAATAAGGTAAATCTAACGCCAGGCTGGGGTAGAAAGGTGAAACACAAATAGAAGGAGCAAGATAATAAGATTTGTCTTTGTGCTAGTGGTTTATAGAAGGCATACTTCATGGATAAATAATCATAAGGGAATAACGCCAGGAAATTGGAGACACAAATAAGACTGTGTCTCAACTAATGTGAAAGCATGTCAAAACTATGAATGAGCATGCTGGCCAACTCATCCACACTTACTCAGACAACAAAAGAAGCAAGAGATGGGGAGAAGAAATTTAAACTATAGAGTAGATTTTAGCCAGGTTGCTGGTAATCCATGTCTGCTACTCAGCAGTTGAGATTTGAGGATCCATGTTCAAAGCACCCTCACCCCACCCGCGACAGACAAATTTGAGGGACTCCTCTCTTGCATTAGCCAGAAAAATACCAAAAATGGAGATGTGGCTTAAGTGGTAGATCCCTGCCTTGAGCAAAACAGCCAAATGAAAGCACCAACGTTCTAAGTTCAAGCCCCATTACTGGCACCAAAAAAAGAAAAGAGTAAGTTTTGAATATCCTTATCACAAAGTTGATGAGTAGGTGAGATGGAAGAGATGATGGTTAGCTTGATATAATCTTCCTATAATATATAACACTTACACATATCAGAACATGGCATATGTACACAAAATGTTCACATTATTTTCCAACTAAATTACAGAATTGATTGGTTAAATGTTTTAAGAGATGGTATAATAGGGCTACAAATGAAGGTATCGGCTCCTGACAGTATGGATTTCCTAGCACTGGTTCCCATCTGCAGAGCCACCAGTCGAATTCAACAGAAATATTTTCATTCTGACTTGGCTCTGATATAAACAGGAAAAATTCAGTCTTAGGAAAGCAGAAGCTTTCCTCCCTAGAAAACTCCCTGGTTTCCTACCTTTCCAAGGACAGAAGCATCTTGTTAAAATGAAAAACCTTACTGATCTGACTTTGATAACAATCTCCGTAATTCTACTTGGCCCCACATGGAAAGAAACTGTCATAGACACTATAGCTGTCAGCCCATCTATCCCTCCTCCAGTTTCACAGGGATTTCTGTGAAGATGAATAAAACAAGACAGTGTACATAAAAATATTGGCCCATAAAAGTTGCTATGAGAATATTATAGACCTATAAAAATGGTGTGTGGTTATTATAACGGTCAGAATAATATGGGGTCATTTCGTTGTTCGTGTTTTGACTTCCATCAGCCTACAAAAACAATCCAAAGCAATTTTACATACTTTATTCTTTCTAAGAACTTCCTGTATATGTTTATAAAGAGAGGAGAGGTAAACATGACATTTTAGAGCAGGGTGTGATGGTGCATGCCTATAATTCCAACACATGAGAAGTTTAAACAGGAAAAGGGAGAATTCAAGGCTAACTTGGGCTAGGTAGTGAGAGTCTGTCTCAAAACCAGCTACCAACTAAATGAGGAGACCCTTTAAGCTAATCAGGGTTTACTGGTAATACCAATGTCCATCAAAGTGTCACATCTAGGTGAGATGCCAAGAACTTCTCCGAAGAAACCAAGGCTTCAGGAGAAAGGTAAAATCTGGGACTGTGGATGAAAGGGTACACAGAGAACCTGACACATTTGCTAATGACAGATGCAAGCAAATAACAGCTCTGGGCCTTGTCCAGGAAATAAAATACAATTATTATCCTCTGGGGCACGGTGATTCTAGGAGATTTTTCCTATTGAGGTCAGTCATTTAGAGAACATGTGCGTATCCTGAGGATTGAAAAAGAAGCATTCTGGCCATATTTAAAGAGCAATCTATCCTGTATTCTTTGACTCAGTCTGATATGCACCTAGTTCTGCCATTCGAAAGAGGGATAAACAGGGGACTTTTGAAGGAGTATCTTCATCATGCAATCCATATTACTACCAGCCCCCATCCCACCTTATTTGAATATGAAGGAAAGAGTAAGATTGTCCTCAGTTCAGATGCAGTGTTTGCTATCCCAAGAGACATTTAAATACTTTCATTTTTCAGAGTTATAATCTCTGTATTTATTTATTGTTTTCAAGATTCTTGAACAATGTTCACTCGCTTATAATGACATGAGTAGGCCTTGGAGAAAACCTCAGCAGGAGTGTGTGTGAGTGGTGTCTGTGTCAAGCGCCTTCTGAGGGAGTTCCCTTTATCAATCTGCTCTTGACTGAGGAAATGAGCCCTTGCTATATTCTGTTTACTTTCTTGCAGCATTATTTTGAGGCACTTTCCTCTTTCGTTTACAGAAGAATCTAGAAGCATGTGCCACATTTCCTAAGTGAATCATTAAGAAAACTTGAATATGTAAAAATAGAAACTTTTTTTTTTCAAAAGCAGAACTCAGTTCTTGGGTGGCATTTGTTCCCGTTTCAGAAAACAGTCTTGTTTCATGAGCTGATTTCCTTTTTTATTTTTCATATGTGTTCCTTGGTTGATTGGAAAAGTTTTATTCCTTGTATTTTTCACTCACCCATAGAAATGATCCAGATTCTACAAAGTTTACATACCTGAGGGGTAGGTGTTAGTGCCATGGTTTCTGGATACTCCATTGATCTTGTCTGGCTTACAATGAGACATGACCTCTGGTGCTTTTAGGCTGATTACATCAATATTTTAAAATGAGCTCACCTTTGATTTTTGTGTGTTAAATATACGTGGGTAATAATACACCACTGCAATAAGATTTTTTTTTTGTCAGTCCCGGGCCTGAACTCAGAGCCTGAGTACTGTCCTTGCGCTTTCCTCAAGGCTAGAACTCTACCACTTGAGCTACAGCACCACTTCCGGCTTTCTCTGTATGTGGTACCCAGGAATCCAAACCCAGTCCTGCATTTAGGCAAACATTCTACCACGAGGCCAAATTCCCGGCCCCAGCAATAGGATCTTTATGAGGACACAGAAGATTCTCAAGTTAAAAGAAATTGTACCTTCTTTTCTTCCCTTCTTGGTAGTGCTTCATCAACTTTCCTTTGACACCACCACTCTGTTTGTTTCTTTAAGAGATTTCTACTCTCTGTAAGTCACGCCCCATGATTCTCACAAGAGTGTCCATTAGCACTGCCTCCACTGTACCCAGGGCTAATGCCCAGTGAGGTGAGCATGTCGAGTGCCACTTAGGGACACTCAGGTTTACAGTTCTTGTTGGTAGGATTTTATTTTATTTGGGAAACTATTAGACATTGTAGAGCTTCTCCTTGAAAAGGCATAGAAACAATGCCCACTCTTACAGCAAAAAAATCCCTGGAGCCCAGATTGCAGCTTTGAAATAGCATCTATTAAAAGAAACCAAGGTTTCATGGAGAAATGTGAAATGTAGGTCTGCAGAGGTGAGGGTACACAGAGAGCCTGAAACATTTTCTACTGCCAGATGCAAGCAAATAGTCAGAGAAAAACATTTTAAAAAATACACCTAGATGGATAAAGCATGCTATATACTTTAATATATAAGTAAATATACAAGATCTACTTCTATATTTATTTGAAGATATACATAGATAGGTATCTTCTCTATTCACTTTGTGTTTGTGACACCCAATGCCAGTACTGGGGCCTCGGCTCAGGGCCTGGTGCTGTCTCATGAGCTTTTTTGCTACCATTTGAGCAACAGCTCCACTTCAAGCTTTTTGGTAATTATTGGAGACAAGAGTCTTAAGGACTTTCCTGCCTGGCTTGGCTTTGAACCACTATCCTCAGATCTCAGCCTCCTGAGTATCTAGGATTACAGGAGTAAGCCACAAGCACCCATCTCTGTTGGTTTTTTTTTCTGTTTTTTTTTTTTTATAGTGTGATTCTGATAAATAATACTGTAACGAATGTGACAATTTAGATAACTTAAAATTCAGATTCCAGGTCTTTTGGAAATAGGCCCAGAAGTAAGATTGTTGGACAAGGGGGCACTTCTGTTTTTTTTTTCTTATTGTTTTTAGAAACCTCCATAACAGCTGTACCATTTTATATTCTTACTAACAATGTACAGAGCTCCTATTTCTCCTCAGTCAATCTTGCCTCAGTTACAGTTTTGTTAGGTTGTTTTCAGTGTCTTTCTAGAATAGCCATCATATCATATGTGGGTGTTATTCCATTGTAGTTTTGATTTACATTTCTCTAATGATGAATGATGTAAAATATTTTTCCATATCTATGATGTGTTAGGAGATTTTCTCTCATGGTGAAAAGATACCTGTGAAAATCATTAAGGAATTGCTTAATTGGGCTCATAGTTTCTGAGGTTGAGGTTTCGGTCGGTGGTTGGCTGGTTCCTTTGATTTGAGGCTACAGGTAGGGCAGACCTTTATGCAGGTAGAACAAAGCTGCTCACCTAAAGGTGAAGAGTAAGTAGAGGGCAAGGGAAAGGAGGGAGAAAAGCAGGGTTGAGGGGAGACATCCCCTCCCAGGGCACAAAGCTGGCAGCCAACTTCCTGTAACTTGGCTCAACCTGCCTTTAAGCATAATTCAGATTTAAACCATGACACTTCTTGACCATAAATGTGTCTTTATTGGAGAAATGTCTAGTCACATCTGTGGTTCACTTTTAACGTGCATTGCTTGTTGTTGTTGTTGCACTTTAGGAGTTCCTTACATATTTGGAAATTGGTCCTTTTTCAGAAACATAGCTTTATATCTCTGTTGATTGTACTTTTCACAAGTTTTGCATTCATCTACTCTTGCTCTTGTTGTCTGTGCTTTGCATGGTGGAGTGGGCACAACCCAGAGCGTTGTCAAGAATATTTTCCTTTTGTTCTTTTTTCTTTCTTTCTTTATGCTGGTCCTGTGGCTTAAACTCAGGGCCTGGGAACTGTCACTGAACTTTTTGCTCAAGGCTAGAACCACATCTCCATTTCCAAGAGTTAAAACTATATCGTTGTTGCAGTTGTTGTGAGAGGTAAGTCTTACAGAGCTGCCTGCCCCATCTGGCTGGCTTTGAGCTTCAATCTTCAGATCTTCTCAGCTTTCTGAGTAGCTAGGATTACAGGTGTGAGCCAATGACTACAGTGACTAGCACCTGCCTAGAATATTTTCTTCCTTGTGTGGTTTTTTTTTTTTTTTTTTTTTTTTTGCCAGTCCTGGACTTGATCTCAGGGTCTGAGCACTGTCCTTGGACTTTCTCAAGGCTAGATCTCTACCACTTGAGCCTCAGCACCACTTCTGGCTCTTTTCTATGTATGTGGTACCGAGGAATCAAACCCGGGTCTTCGTGCATGCTAGGCAAGCACTTTAACCACTAGGCCAAACTCCCCGCCCCTTCCTTGGGTTTTTTTTTCAAGTAGGAGTATTATGGTTTGGGATTTTACTTTCATATTTTTAATCCATTTGAGTGCTTTTTGTGCATGTCATAAAAATTAAGAGCCCAATTTCATGTTTTCAGATATAAATATGGGAATCTGATTCTCTCAAAAACATGAGACACTCTCTTTCCCCACTTTGTATTCTTGAGACCTCTATGGAATTTCTATCAACGGAAAATAAGAAAAATTTCCCATGAAATATATATTTGGTCACAGTGTTCTAGAAATATTAGCTTCTTAATTTTTGATAATAATATGGTTCCATAAGATGCTAATATTTGTGGAATTTGATAAAGGGCACTGAGGAATTCTTCGGTTTTTAAACTTTTTTTTTAGTAAGTTGGTAATGATTTCAAACTGAAAATTTAAAAATCAAAGTAAACACAAAGCCTTGAGGGATGTATATTGGGAATGTAATCATGAACAATAAAAAAAAAAACCAAACCTCTTTTACAAATATGCGGACAGAAGCTTCTTTTGTAAAGACCATAATAGAGTAGCTTGAGATTTGGGGTGACTGGTGGTGCAAGCCAAGGCTGCCTGACAAAGAGCTGTGGGTTTTTTTTTTTTTTTTTTTTTTTTTACTGTTTTCGTTGTTTTTGCTCTGGTGAGAGAAAGTTCATTCCAGTATAATAACTCACTTTTTAAAGTGAATTTAAAATGCTTTTGTTCATGGGTGAAAAATAAGAAACAGAAAAAAACAGACCTTGCCTCTTAAGATGTTGTTTGCTATAAAAACCAAAAGCTGATGCTGGAATTCAAGGCCAACAACAAGAGTGAATCTTCTCTCTTAAACTCAGAGGCATATTTTGGGGATATAAATATGACCGACTCTGTGAAGGAGGGAAATAGGTTGTGGAAAGAAAATTTCTAGTTTCTCAGAATTTCTCCCAGCGCAAAGACCTGATTACAATATGCTTTATGTGAGGCACATGACATGAACTCCTCCTTTACCACTACTTTGTGAAGCTTGATAGGATGAAGAATGGTTAAACACCAACACAGTTGTCCCTCAGCATTTGATTCTTACCTGTGTTAAGCAAAAGTGTTTAAAGAAATGACTTATTTACAGCACAGAACAAAAATGTTCTTTCACATGGGGGTACCAGGTTAATCATGTGCTCTAACTCAGTTATCACCAATTGTGAGTTGACTTGACATATAATTCTCATTACAATGCAAGAAAAATATGTGAAGTACTCTTGCCCCAAATATTAAATGTGAATCAAACATAAAATAGTATTCAGGCATATTCAGACTATTTTATAATTTTCCTAGATTTCTCAAATGTGGTAAATGTCTTATAAAGCAAGTAAACATAAGAAGCTATGGTATTATTCTGAATTAAAAAGGTCTTAAAGGTATGTGATAACCACATAGCAATGTTTGAAAATTAGTTGCATATTGTTAGGGAAAAAATAGCTATAAAATACTTTTGGGGGACCATTCTTACTTGAGAAGTTTAGTAGGAACAACACCTTAGATAATAATATGGTTCCAATTTTAATTTCTATAGTTGTGGTAATAGTAGTGTGCTTCTCTAGGATCAAACCATTATCACTAGGAAATAGATTCCAAAAGATTTAGGAAAGAAATGCCACAATGTCTATACTAACTAGTAAAAACAGGTGATACTTCTTCCAGGTTTTTCATGATTAAAAATAATGTCCAGGGCTGGGCATTTGGCCTAGTGGTAAAGCGCTTGCCTAGCTGGCACGAAGACCCAGGTTCGATTCCTCGGTACCACATACATAGAAAAGAGCCAGAAGTGGTGCTGAGGCTCAAGTGGTAGAGCTCTAGCCTTGAGAAATTCCAAGGACAGTGCTTATGCCCTGAGCTCAAGCCCAGGACTGGTAAAAAAAAAATAATGTCCAATGTTAGAGAGGCTAGTAGGGTAGTAGTAGATAGATAAGTTTAGGTAGACATCAAAGTGATATCTGCTTCGGGTGCTTCTGTGGTTCCTTGTATCATCAAAGAAACATTGAATCCCTTCTATGATAGCTCTCATGTAAACGAGGAATCCTTCTCTACTAAATAAAGAGACTAGTAGATAATAGAGCTTCTGAAAAGACATCAACAAACCAGTCTAAAATATATTGTGAATATGCTTACCTTTAAATTATTAAGTATTTCCCATTTATCAAAATTCAATCAGCATACAGTTAATAAGACACTATTTCAGGCCAGGCATGATTCTACATCTTGGGAAAAGAAAAGCAAACAATATAAATATGTTTTTAATTTTCAGAAGTGTACCTTTGGAAGCTAAATCCTTACCAATAGCATTTTAAAAAATGTCTTCAGGGCTGAGAGTTTGGCCTATTGGTAGAGTGCTTGCCTAGTATGCATGAAGACCGGGTTTGATTCCTCAGTACCACATACATAGAAAAAAAAAATCCGGAGGTAGTGCTGTGACTCAAGTAGCAGATCACTGGCCTTGAGAAAAAAGCTCAAGCACAGTGCTCAGGCCCTGAGTTCAAGCGCCAGGACTGATAAAAAAAAAGAAATGTCCTCAGAAACCCATCCAGAAAACGCTAATGAAAGGCTTGACATTTCTAGGTCCATATGGCTAGTCTTACTGTATTCTAAATAACTTCTGCTGCACAAGAAAAGCAAGAAAAAAGTGAGTCATGGAGGAAAAAACTGACAGAATTCTAAGAAATGTGTCTTTAGGAACCAGCAATACCTCTTTGTGAAAAAGATACATAATGCTAATACTTAAAAAATAAGACAAAGTACATTTTAGAGCAATAAAGAGTAAAAAGAATGAATGCTTTATTATAAAAGGAAAAAAGGATCTCACCTTAAGAAAATAGTATTTTGATTATATATACACAACAATAAAACTTCTAACACGTAGATGAAAACAGACAAAACAAATAAAAATGGATCAGTTCATGGGCTGGGAGTTGGGCCTAGTGGTACCTGAGTGCTTACCTAGCACTCAAGAAGACTTGGATTCAATTTCTTGGCACCACATATATAGGAAAAAAGCCAGAAATAATGCTGTGGCTCAAAGTGGCAGAGCTCTAGCCTTAAGAAAGTTCAACAACAGCGTTCAGGCAGGCCCTGAGTTTAAGCTCCAGGACTGGCAAAAAAAAAAAGAAAAGAAAAGAAAGAAAGACTAGTTCAAACTAACAGTCACAAATCTTTCAACTACACACCAGAAAGTCATTAAGAATATACAAAATTTCAACAGGGCTATTAACCAACTCAACCTACTTAATACTATTAAAACACCACCTAGTCACAGTAGGTTATACCACAAAAAAATGTATAAGATGAAATATGGTCTGAGGCATAAAGCAAGTTTCAATAAGTGTACAAGGATTTAAGTCATATAGTATAAGCTCTCTATGAAAATTGGAATTAATTTAGTCATTAGGCTAGCTAGACTGAGTAACATTGATGATATCTTGAAAATTTTAAATGTCTGGAAATTAATTAACACACTTTTAAATGATCTGTAAAGGTAATGCAGAATATGGATCAGAAGATAAATCCAATGATAAAGAGAATATAAGCTAAATAAAAATGAAACAAACAAAAAATAAGTAGATGCAATCAAAATAGTACTTGGGTGGAAATTTATATCACAAAATGTTTATATTTCCTCAATCACCAGAAACTACAAAATTGCAAGTAAAGTAAGTAGTAGAAACAAAAACCAGAGCAATAAAACACTGAAAAATACTAAAGAAAACCAATGAACTCAAAGCTGCTTCTTGAAGATAAATAAGCTGCATAACGCCCTAACCAAAATGATCAGAAAGTAAAGAACACACACACACACACACACACGCACACATGCACACAACCAAGAATGAGAATAGTGAGTTCACCGAGTTTACACTATGGGTAATACAAAGGTGGTAAGGAAATATAGTGTATTGGAGACATGTGTAGCAAGTGTAAAGCCATCAGTTGAAACCCCTGTATCACAAGGAAAAGGAAGGAAGAAAAGAAAGGAAGGATGGAGGAAGATAGGAAGAATGATGGAGGGAAAGAGAAAGGGAGGAAAGGAGGAAAGAAAGAAAAAAGGACAGAAGGAAGGGAGGGAGGGAGAGAAGTGAAGAAGAAAGAAAGAAAGGAAAAGAAAGAGAGAGAGAGAGAGAGAGAGAGAGAGAGAGAGAGAGAGAGAAAGAAAAGAAAGAATGGAGGGAGGGAAGGAAAGGAGGTAGAGAGGGAAGGAGAAAGGAAAGAGACTGAGAAAGAAGGAAGATTATAGACTTATAGCCTTCACAAAGTATAGATAAGACTTTTTTTTTTTTTTTGCCAGTCCTGGGCTTGAGCTCAGGGCCTGAGCACTGTCCTAGAGCTCTACCATTTGAGCCTCAGCACCACTTCTGGCTTTTTTCTATGTATGTGGTACTGAGGAATCGAACCTGGGTCTTCATGCATGCTAGGCAAGCACTCTACCTCTAGGCCAAACTCTCAGCCCTAGATAAGACATTTTTAAGTTTTATTTTATTGTCAAGGTGATATACGGAGGGGTTACAGTTCATATGTAAGGTAATGAGTACATTTCTTGTCAAACATTGTTAGATCCTCTCTTGTTTTTCTCACACTTTCCCTCCCGGCAATTCTCCCAAGCTGTGAAGTTCATTTCCACCATAGTGTCTTGTGAGTATGCTGTTACATTGGTTAATCCTTTGTCCTTTATCTCACCATTGTGTTGTTGCCCTTCCCTTCCCCAATTCAGATAAAAGTACGTACAAATCACAGGGTGCCAAGATCAAATACAGTGACAACAGGGAATAAATCATAGGGAGCACAAAAGGAAAGAAAAAAGAAATGACTTCACGTAGTACATTAAAAACAACCACCACAAAGAGAACTTTTTTGTGTGTTTACCACTATTGGGACTTCAACTCAGGGCCTCACACTCTGGCTTGACCTTTACCCTCTGAAGACTACTATTCTACCACTTGAGCTGCGCCTTGACTTCTGGCTCTTTGCTGGTTAATTGGAAATAAGTCTTATATACTTTCTGTTCCGGCTAGCTTTGAGCTGACATCCTCAGACTTCAGCCACCTCCTTAGCTATCACCTCAGGTATCAGCCACTAGCACCCAGCTGTAAGTATCCCTAATAGTTGAGTAAATCAAGCCTGACACTATATAAAAATGATGTACATTATGATCATATCTATTCTAAAAATAGACATATTTCTATTCTAGAGATGCAAGTTTAGTTTAACAATGGAAAATCAAATAGACTAAAAAAAGAAAAGCCATGCAATTAGCCATCACACATTATGAAGCTATTTTTAAGAATTCCTATATCATTCTTGTAAAAATACTCAAGCAATTTTTTCAGTAAACTATTAAATAGGGATTTTCTTCAACTAGCCAAAGGGCAGCCATACAAAATCCTATAGTAACATAATACATGAAAATTCAATAGTGAAAAAATGTATTCACTTCCCCTAAAGATGGAAAATCAAGAGAGATATTGACTTTTACCTTTCTCTTTAACATCACCTAGCAGTCTCCATCAGAGAACTCAAGCAAAAAGAAAGAAAGAGAAAAAGAAACACAAAAATAATGGGGAAAGCAAAATATTTTATTCAAAGTCAAATGATCTATATAAAACATCCCAGAAGAAAATTTATATTAATTTTTTAGAACTAACTTTAATAAAGTTGAATTATATAGTTGATAACACAAAATAAAATATTTGTATATATTAAAATTTGTAACTGCACTAAAATCTATTTTATATATGTATATATATATATAATATGCAGTTAAAATATAGATAAGTTTGAAGAGAAATTTATGATATAGACATTGGGTTAGTCTTCTTAGAAATGGTATAAAAATGTGATAGGTAAATTATAAACTGGACTTGAACAAAATTAAGAATTTACATTTTTCAAATGATGAAGAAAATAACAAGACAAGTGACTTGGGAAATTTAATGTCAATATTTCTAAAAAGACATTTATTCAAAAATATACAAAGAATTGAAACTTAATAAGCAAAGCAACAAACAACCAAGCTAGAAATGAACAACACATTCAAAGAGGCAGTTCAGTAACAAAGATCTAAGGATAGCAAATACATAAAAACATGTTCAACACCATTATTCATTATGTAAATACAAGTTGTAGCAACAGTATAGAACCAATACACATTAGAGTATATAAAAGTAAAAAAATCCAACCAAATGGATTTTTGGTATGGATTTAGAGCAACTGATGCTGCTTACAACAATGCTGGAGGGAATGTAAAGTAGCTTATCCATTTTGAAAAGCACCTTGGTACTTTCTTAAAACATTATGAGTAAGCGTTCCATTTCTAAACGTTTACCTAAAAGAATTTAATGCACATATCTACATAAATACTTGTAAGAAATGTTTGCAGTAGTTTCATTGGGAATATCTTTATGCTGAATGAAACCCAATGAAAAAATATATGCACAAATGCAAATCTTTCTTTGCAATGACAGTAATTGAAAGGAATGCTCATAGAGTATAAATAAATCTCAGATTAACCTGAATGAGTGAAATGGGCATGTAAAAAATAAATGCATGCTATACAATTCACTTTATGCAAAATTCCAGAAGATGCAAGCTACTCATGATAAAGCAGACCAGAGGTTGCTTCCATTTACGTGGTAGTAAAGCATGGGACACAGCTTACAACAGGGAATGAGGAGATTCCAGGCATGATGCAGCTATCTATTCTCCTTACTGTGTTGAGGGTGATACAGGTTTGAGGATGTCAGATATGTCCAATAGTCACTTTACAAAATTGTTGCCAAAACCTAGAAACATAAGGCTATACAGTATGACATAATTGAAAGGACCTCTAGGAAATAGAAACAAAAGCCATATAATGAGTGATTGTTGTCCTTAATGTACTATGTTATCTCTCTTCTCTTTTGCTGTCCCTTGGTTATCTCATATTGTTACAGTATTTTACCTTGTTATCTGATATATTGCATATATGTTTATTTGGTTATTTGAAATAGGATAGGGAAGGGGGGAAAACAAGATGAGGGGTGGGGGTGGGGGAAGGGAAATGGGGACCAAGGCATGAGAAAGGTATCAATGTGTGTGAAGTAATGCACCTTCTGTCTGGTGAATATAATGTAACCCTTCTATTAATTACAATAAATATATGGAAAAATTGTTGCCAGAATTGAGGCCTGAATTCAAATCTCACATTCTCTATTAGGTTTTTCACTCAAGCATAGTACTCTATCGGCTAAACCACGCCTTTACTTCTGGCTTTTTGATGGTTCACTGTAGATAAGAGTCTTAGGGACTTTCCTGCCCTGACGGGCTTCAAACTGAGATCTTCGGATCTCACTTTCCTTAGTAAGTAGTTCATTAATTTCAACTTAGTCTCAGTAAAGCTGTTAAGAAGTTATCATGTAAGATATATATTCATGTTGAATAAGTAATAATAGGTGAGGACCAAGATTGTTTCACTCAAAGGAAACAAAAGTATTTACCACTGAGCTATATCATGATGAAATAAAATATTTTAATAAAATTATTTTGTCTTTAGCCTATATTTCTAATGCTGATAAGAGTACATTGCATATATAAATAAAAACGATCATACATACTGTATTTTTTTACATACTTCATAATAGTTTTTATTTTTTATTAAAGAATTTATTAACATTGATTTTTTTACATCATATCTCAAATGACAAGTTAACAAACAAGTGTTCAAGAAGGGAATCTCTATATACAATCACTGGGACTTAGTTTTTAGAACTTAATCAAAATTAGGCTAAGGGTTTGTATGTCATAGAAACATATTAATTTATGAAATAAAACATTATGTCTATAGAGTCATAGGTTTTTATGTCTATATAGTTATGTTTATACTTCATTACCATGGATAATGCAAATATTGAGACTTCATAATATTTTATTAAAATACCATGATCTAAAAAAATGAATGATTTTTTTTTCTATGTATGTGGTGTCAAGGAATCGAACCCGGGTCTTTGTGCATGGTAGGCAAGCACTCTACCACTAGACCAAACTCCCAGCCCCTCATTTTCTAATTAGTATCTAGCTATGAATTAATCAATGTTCAGTTTGACTAAGGAGACAGAAAGGTAATGTTCCTGTAAAATATATTTAACACTCACAGTGTCCTCTGATATTTCCAAATATATTTCTAGATTACCAAAAGAACTTAACATTTAAGTGAAGAGATTTCATCTAATTATACTGTGGAAAATATTGTCCAAGAAGATATTTTATTTTAACAAAATTGGTAAGCGTTTTTTCTTTTGATAGTATTTGATAATATTTTAGAAACTTATTTTTTTTTTTTGCCAGTCTTGGGGCTTGAACTCAGGACCTGAGCACTGTCCTTGCGCTGCCTTAAGGCTAGAGCTCTACCACTTAAGCCACAGCATCACCTCTGGCTTTTTTCTATGTATGTGGTACCAAAGAATCGAACCCAGGTTTTCATGCATGCTAGGCAAGCACTCTACCACTAGGCCAAACTTCCGGCCCCTACAAACTTCTTTTTTAATATGACAAACTCCACTTGTTCTCCTGTAATATTATCTGTTGTACTATTTTATTTTATCTATTCTTTATTTCTATTTTGTTATAGTTCATTATTTTATTTTTTAATTTACAGTTTAAGGTGGCTTATTTACATGCATTCAATCTTTCTAAATAACCACTAATAACTAGTATATGTTATTTCAAATAAACAAGATGGTATAAACAGAGTGGTTAGAATATCTATTGAGCAACAACCAAGCTTATATGTGAGGTAATGTAATGTATTTGTATTACATTCAGTACTATCCTGAATGTGAATTTTTGGAAACTCCTTTCAGGTAAAATGATGCTCTATTTTTACCTGAAGGACAGATTGGGAATTATCAAATAAAGAGAAAGGACAAGTTTGGTCTAAATAGTTTCTGAGAACAGAAAGTGTGTAAATGATAGATGAAGCAAGGCTAAGATGCCAAAGGAATTCTCTGTGTTTTCCTTTCCCTTTCTTTTCTAAACAATTTTCAGACAAAAGCAAAAGCAAAACCAGTAAGTAGGGCCAACCAAGGTCAGAGTCCATAGCAGTAAAAGGATGAGCCATTGTGTTCATGCACAGAAAGTTGGAGTCTGAATACTTGGCTCTATTGAGGCCAAGTTCAATGTCTCTGCCACCAAATTCAATGCCCCTTCCCCCACAAGGGTGAGGAGATGGTTTATGTAACTAGCGCTAGTGGCCCCAAACTGCTATGTGAGACCAGAGATTAAGTACTATGAGTAAGATGAGAAAGAGACTAATCACAATAGGGAGACTGAACGCTGTGTGTTGAATTACAATTAGATCAGGCTCTCAGTTCAAGCCCCAGGTCTGGCAACAACAGCAACAACACCACCAAATGAACAGAAACATCGAATTAGAATTAAAAATATTAATGTACATCATAGTTTTAAAATGTAAATACAGCTATAGATAGAAAATTACACTAGAAATTATGGCTTCAATTACAATTATGCATATTAGGCTTATTTGTATGTATATTTACACACATAAGCATTCTCTTTCTCTTCCCTCCAATTCTCCTCAATAGAGATAAATCTGAGGATAAGATCCTAGTACACAAATCATGTTTTCTGATACATTTTTTTTCTAAAATTGACCGGAGATCCTTAGACATAAACAGGAAAGGATATCAAATGAGTCTAGACTATGTTCTTATACTAAAAGGCAAGAAAGTTTCCAAGGAATGTTGGGGACCTGTTAGAAGACAGGAGATGATCTGAAAGGGGTCATACTACAAAAATCTAAGACAACTGAGTATCACAATAAACAATGACACTAGCCTTCTTTAATAAAAATGAAAAGAGGTGGATATATATGCTAATTGATATATATATAAGTGAAAGTATTAAAACATTTCACGAGAAACAAGATATTCACATAGTCTCAGATTATCTGCCTATAATGCTTACTAATCACAAAGGAATAATATTTAGTAAATAAGTCCTCAAAGACAACCTTTAAATCATCTGCCAACTGCTAAGGTAACAAAGCACTCCTATGATATTCAGACAAGCACATGTAGCTTGAATGAGGAAACAAACCCTAGTTTAAGAGCATTATACAAAAATAACTAGCATTTATTAATGTTATAGAAGTCAAGGAGGGACTGGGGAATTTTTCTAGACTGAAGAAGTCTAGAAGAGATATTATATGTAAAAGCAACACATTGATGGCACTTTTACATGGTAGAATGAGTTGTCTGAAAATCTGCTCTACTTTAATGTGGAACCTGATGGAGGAAAAAATGTAAAAATCAAAATTTTCAGAACTCTGGAAATTAATGAAAGGCTAGGAATAGTTCAGGAAGTGCCTGTTAAAGAAAAATAGCTCAGTCTGGATAAGAAGAATGAGTTTTGTCTCATTTTCATTTGTCTTAGTTTCACCTCACCTCTCTAGCACTAAAGACCTTTAGAAATAGCTGACTTTCAAAGTAGCTGCGAAAAACACTGACCTTTCAGGCTGCAAGGGGCAGAACAGACTGGATTGTTTCAAAGAATATAGCTATGGAGCACATAGCTGAAATAAAATGGAGGTAACTAGACACAAGGAAGTCAAAGCACAAACATTAAGGACTCAGGCAAGATGATTTTTCTGAGTAAGATAATGACAGTGTTTTGGATAGAGTGGAGGACTGAAGAGTAGATTCGAACTCTTCATTCTAAGGAAATAACAGGAAACTAGGAGATGAACATGGCTGTAGAAGTTTCTAAGTAAATATTAGGGAGGAAGGACATTGACCCTAATGTCTAAAAAACTATTAAGAGATCATGCCCCAAAGGGTTGACTCTGTTATGCAACCAGTATTTTAGAGAAGAAATCAAATAGCCAGAAAGCAAAGGAAATTCTATGCAATGTGGTGACTCTCTGCAGTTACCATCTGCCAGGGAATCAAAGATAAAAACAAATGTTTTCCTATAATTTTATCCTGATCTACTTATAAGAGGAAATAAGAGACAATAGTCCCTGATATAATTCTTTCCTGATTCACTTATAAGAGGAAATAAGGAGACAGTTGGATTGACACCTATTTCTTCTTCACAAGGGCATTTAGATCCAAAGGTCCATCATGCCATTTTTTACATAATGATTTAATTATGATGGTCTATTTTACTGAAACAATCATTCAATAACATCCTTTCAAAAGGATATATATATACATATATATATGGGGAGTGTATATATGTATCCACATATACATATATTTACATATATACTTATTTAGTTCAGTTATAGATGAGACTATTTTTTTTTTCGCCAGTCCTGGGCTTGAGCTCAGGGCCTGAGCACTGTCCTTAGACTTTCTCAAAGCTGGAGCTCTACCACTTGAGCCTCAGTACCACTTCCAGCTTTTTTCTATTGTATGTGGTACCAAGGAATCGAACCCCGGTCTTCGTGCATGCTAGGCAAGCACTTTAACCACTAGGCCAAACTCCTGGCCCCAAGATGAGACTATTTTGAAGCTATAAAGAACGGTATTATGTCTATTCCACTCAAATTGTTAACCTTCTATACTGACTGATCATATAGTAAAGAGGAAAGCTATAGCCCTAAGACAGATGAATTCTGATAAGCTGGAAGATGCTGAGCAAGATATTTATTATTTATCACTTTTCACTTGTGAAATTATGGTAGTTAAACTTCCATCATATATTGTTAATTCCAATTCATCTGTTACTTTATTTAAATGTGACTATTTAGAAACATATTTAGTATGGGATGCAAGCAATCCATTTTTTCATTCTTTTGATGTTACAATATCACATAGATTGTGGATTGAGCTCTTTTAATATTCTAGTAGATTATTTTATTGATGGTCATCTACTCATTTTAAGTCTAAATATTTAAGTACAAGCATAGTATACTCAAGAAAATAAAACTGATTCTAGGAAAATGTAGGATTTCTCCTGTTATTTCCACAAGTAAACTTATTTCCTTCCCCCCCTCCACATGTCAATCTCTACAACATATTTGAAGCCAGCATATGAATAAAAGTGGGCATTTTTCTGAGGTCTGGATTCCACTAGTGGTTTTAATTATGACTTAGTTTTTTTAACCAGAATACTTCATTTTTTTTTTCTTTTTTTTGCCAGTCCTGGGCTTGAGCTCAGGGCCTGAGCACTGTCCTTGGATTTTCTCAAGGCTAGAGCTCTACCACTTGAGCCTCAGCACCACTTCTGGCTTTTTTCTATGTATGTGGTACCGAGGAATCGAACCGGAGTCTTCATGGATGCTAGGCAAGCACTTTAACCACTAGGCCAAACTCCTGGCCCCCAGAATACTTCATTTTGATCACTTTATAACCCCCCAACTCACAACATGAAAGGCTTTTATTATTTCTTTTTTATACTATCACCTCTAGGGAAAGCTCTTGTTCATATCTTGTCTATGTCACCACTTGCTAAATTGTAATCATTTCAAGATGAACGTGCATCATCACATTTACTGAGAAGAAAAGGGGAAGAGTGTGGCACTCCAGTTTTGCTTCTGGATTAAAAATGCATAAGAATTGAACAACTTTGGAGCAAACCCAGCTTACTTTTACTTGAATGCACCCAGAAGATTTCAAATCAATGATTAGCATTAACGTTTTAATTGAGAATTAACATCCGCATAATTAAAAGTGAGGATCAGCATCCTGATGCCGAAGAGAAGGTGATTTGGTGGCAGAAGGTCATTGCACTGCAGAGCACATTGGAAAGGGAGAGGCACAAATCACTTGTTTCCTTGGGCAAGGACACACAATACACACTTGAATTGGTGGTCAACTGTAATTTGCTTCTAAAGCCAGTGTCTGCCAACTACATGTTGGATTTATAGCAAAGCACATAAGTAGCAGTGACTTTGAAGACAAAGGACAAAGAACAAGGGGGAAAAGTTACCAGTTATCAAAGATCCGCTCCTCCCTACCAGGGCTTAAGGATTTTCCTTTCCATTTTAAAGTACCCTGTGCCCTTGTACCTGTTATGCTCTCTTCTTAATTGCTTCTTACCACACCCAAGCATATTTGAGTCTGGGTTGCCAATACTTCTTTGCTTATTTTTATTTTTTGCCTGAAAGTTTTTAAACCAATATACTCCCAGTCTGAACACCTCAATTTTAGTTAAAAAAATAAACATTCCCCCAATCCTATTGTTTTCTATTTGCTTCTCCAGTTTCCTTAGAAACATAACTAAATATCTCCTCCCAGAATGACCCACCCACCTAGCACCTTCTTGGGGCACTTAGTCTCTTCCACTTCCAGGGACTAAGCGAGCTATTCAGATGCAATAGCACAGCTCCTAAGTGGACTGGAGCGGAAAGGATTGGAAGGAGAATTTCGGTAGGAATTGTATTTCCATAAATAACTTCTTTCCCCCCTTTTCCCCCCACATTGAAAAAGGCCTGCATAAGAGTGTCCACGTCCTTCGTTTCCCTAAGTGTTCCCGGAGCCAAGAGAGTGCGGGTCCAGTGAGGCCTCCCCTGCTTGAGTCCACACACTACCGCCTTCGTCTCGGCCTTTCACCCCGTTGTCCAGGCAATGTGCAGAGCTGGAGCGCAGCGCAGCGGCCTCTGAATCGCTTTCCTCCCCGGGGGAAGCCAAAGGCCCCTTGCTGGGCTGGGCGGAAGGGCTCTTGTGAAAGCAGAGTTTGAAAAGCCCCAGCACCGTCATGGTCAAGATCACCAACACCACGACAGCTATGCCTACGAGAATGAAGACCACAGTGGAGGAGTAGCCGAAGGCCTTTGGGAAGGGGAATGTAGAATTACTTCCAGTGTCCACACTTCCTGGTGAGGGGACGGTGGCTACTGGCTGGGTTGACGGCGACAGTGGAAGGGTAGTTATCGTGCTGGGTGGTCCCCACTGAAGAATATCAGGGTTCGAGGTTGCAGAAAAGCCTCGTTCAGTGACACTGGCCTCCTCGTGGACTCGGGGTGACCGCGTTCTCTCCGGCCCCGGGCTGCCCTCGGTGGCTGGCACGCTCGCGATGGGTTCTTTGGTCCCTTTGGGGGCTGGCTGCCCTTCCCCTTTGGTCACACAAGAATGTCCATCCTTCCCCAGCTCGAAGCCCTCAGCACACTGACAGGCAAAGCCTCCCGAGTCGTCGAAGCAGTCGGGGAGCTGGGCGCATCTGCCCCCGCGGAGGTACTGCCCGGAGCAGGGGCACAGCACGGCCCCCGGGGACAGCCCGTGCCAGCGCGCGCCGCTCTGGTCCACCAGGCAGGTGGCGGTGAAGGGCGGCTCCCCGCCGCACGTCGCACTCACCTCGGTCCCCGGAGGACTGAAGTCCATGGTGGGGCTGCTTAGACGGAAAGGAGCGCGGAAATTCACGTTGGAGGCGGCCCCGGGGCGGGGCGCGGGGCACAGGTGGTCATATCGGTACTTGCACAGGTAGCCATTGGCGCGCATATGGCAGCGCATCTCTTTCCAACCTTCAGGTTCGGTCCCGCGGGCGGCCTGGAGTCCCGCACAACTCCGCACGGTACAGGAGCGCTGTGGCTCTTCCACCCAGGGCAGCGTGGGGCTGTCGGACTCGCCGGCGGCGTCGGGGGACAGCCAGGAAAAGCCTCGCAAGGGTTCATTCTCCAGGGTACAGTTCGATCGCCCGCGCTCCAGAGCCACCCAAAACACGAGGTGTTTGGAGCCCCCTCCGGGCCCGGGCCCCGCGCGCAGCAGCGCCTGCACCGCCCGCATCTCCGCGCCCCGGGCCACAGTGCTGAGCGTCCCGCCGCGCAGGCTGCAGGCCTCCTGGGCTGCCAGCCGCTTGATGGTCGCGTGGTGCAGGCTGTAGCAAGCCCCCGACACCGAGCAGCCGGCGCGATCGGCCGTGGGATGCTCGCCACTGCCCGGCCTGGGCCAGAACGCCTGGCACAGGAGGCACAGGGCAAGTGCCCGCCTCATGTTTGAAGCCCTGGGTCCCGCCGCGCCTCCCAACTCCAGCCTGTCCCTCCCCAGAGCTTCTCTGGATTGTGGTCACTGCCCTCCAGAGCCAGCATCCCGCCCACCCCACCCCCCAGCCCCAGCCCCGTCTCTCCTCCCCTTCCTTCTTCTCCGCCCCCCAGTCCCCAACCGCCACAAGTCCCCACCACAGTCCCTTCAAGGCGGCCAACGGTTTCCCTTAGGCCATGGGCAGGAAATGTGGCCAGAGCTCTGCCAAGCCCCGAGCAGCTCTGATTTCTTCAGGGGTCAAGAATGCAGCTGGCGCCCGGGGAACTGAGACCACAGTCTGTCAGGATCAGGAGAAAACAAGAAAGTTACCACCAAGATGAAGGGGATGGCGTTTGCGGCTTAGGGTATCTAGGGACCTAGGATGCCAGAAACACATGCATGAACATTGGCAGGAAGAACCCGAGGAAAGGAACTTGCCTGTGGTCATAAGGCCACACCCACCCATTGTGTTTCTGTCCTGGACAGAGCGATTGGCGTCAGAATCATTTGTAGACAGTTCCAGTCTTGTGGAGATTTCCTGTGCCTCCTATGTGTAGGAGGGGTGGGGTGGAGGGATCATATGAAAACTCTCCCTGCTGCAACAGAGGCAGCACTATTTAACTCTTTATCTCTTCCTGGGGTTCTGCTTTCGACTTCATCCAAGGAAATACATGCATGAATTGCTCTTCCAAAGTAATTTAGAATTCCATTGGCAGTTTTAAATGCCTACTTTTCTGTGAGCACGGGCCTTAAAAGTTTCTCCTTGAGATGGTCCATGTTTCTTTTGAGAAAAGGATGTATTTCTACGTCAAAGTGGGAAAAATAAGTTCATAGATCTGTTAGGTTTTCTTACCACTATGTTGGTTTGTAAGTTTTCCAAACTTATAAAGTCCGGGCTCTTAGTAATGAATGTTGGAGAAGAATGGCTCTCTGTGTGTTTTGTGATTTGAACCTTGAACTATTGTAATATCATGTTTCCCTGTGCTTAAGTAAGTGCCAATGTTTCTCGTGTTCATTTGAAACATGAGAGCTAAATATCCTTAAGAAGTTACAATATTATTGTACTAGTATACTGTAAAGCCATTTTTTATAATTTGCAAGTTGATTAAGTCAACATATGCAAGGTATTATTGGTGTTTTGTTTTAATATGTGGTTAAAATGCCAACACAAGTGGAAGTAGGGCACTGTTCAGTAAACCTAAAATCAGCACTCAGAATTCTTTTCCCTTTCTCTCTCTCTCTTTGTCTCTCTGTTTCTGTCTCTCTATCTCCCCCTTCCTTCCCTCCCTTGTGTGTGTGTGTGTGTGTGTGTGTGTGTGTGTGTGTGTGTGTGTGTATGTTCACACATGTCTGTGCGCAGGTCCCGAAGCTTGAACTTTGGGGCTGGCCTGGGCACTGTCTTTGAGGGTTTTGTTTTGTTTTGCTAATGGGTAGGAATCTACTTGAATGAATCTTTAGTGCCTCTTCCAACAGTTTATTTATTTATTGTGATTGATCAAAGATAAGAATCTTACAACTTTTCTGCTGAGCTAGCTTTGGACTATGATCCTCAGATCTCAGCCTCTTGAGTACCTAGGATTACAGTTCAAGGTCACTGGTGCTAGGCATAAGGGCTCTTTTTAAAGCAACTTAGACAATTCCTTTTTTTTTTTTTTTTTTTGCCAGTCCTGGGCTTGAGCTCAGGGCTTGAGCACTGTCCTTGGACTTTCTCAAGGCTAGAGCTCTACCACTTGAGCCTCAGCACCACTTCTGGCTTTTTGCTATGTATGTGGGGTACCGAGGAATCGAACCGGAGTCTTCATGCATGCTAGGCAAGCACTTTAACCACTAGGCCAAACTCCCGGCCCCAACTTAGACAATTCTATAGCACTTTAGAAAACAAATCACTTGCTATCTTAGCTGGAATAAATACAAAAATATTATAATATTACAAAAATATTGCAATCAGAACATTCAAAAAGTGTTTCAACTACATTCTCTTAAATTCCATGATGGTTTTAAATACCTATAATCAGAATGAAAGTTGCCATTCATAACTAGTGAATATCAGCAAGTTTTCAGACTCACTTTGACCTACTGGACTGACTGTTCATATTAATGAGGGGAGAGAAGGAAGGTGCTAGGATAACATTCCCATTTGATTTATTTTTTGTTATTAATACTTTCACTTTTCTTTTCTTCCTGAAAATTCCATGCATCTTAACAAGCAAGAGGAGAAACATCATGAATCATTCGCAATACTTGTTCTTGCCCATGTTTTCCAGTGTAGGAGATATTTATTATTCCCTTCTTGCTAGTATCTGAGATATTTAAAAGGGACTCTGCATTTAAATCAAGTAATTTGATGTCGTATAAGAGAGAGAGAGATGGAAGTCAAGAAACTCAATTGAGTGAATTTTGAAAATATGTAAGCATGTCGGCAGCTCTATGTGCTTGCCTTTGCAATCTTATGACAGTGAGTTGGTGAGTTAGTATAGTTCAATAAAACCTTTTAAAAACAAGTAGTCCATGGAAATTCCAAATGTTTTGATGCCAGTGGTGAGGTTTGAGCTCTGGTATGGGGCTGAGTATTTTTTTTTTTTTTTTTTTTTTGCTTAAAGCTAGAGCTCTAAACTTGAGCCACAGCTCCAATCCTGACATTTTGGTAGTTAATTGGAGTTAAGTATCAAGGATTTTTCCTGCCTGATCTGGCCCTGAGCAGCTGGGATTTCAAGTGGGAGTCCCTGGTGCCAGACTCAGATATTTTGAAAGTCACTAGGGATGAGTTTGAGCTTCTAGAATAAGCAATAATGAGTAACATGATCTCACTTTCTGGTATTCTCTATAAGGAGATGGGACATCAGAAGAGAAAAACATATTGGTCGTAGTAAGTGTATATCATAGTTCTGGTCATGCCTAGGACTATGTGAGAATTAGAAGGAAACAGTTTACTCAGAGTAAGACATTTTCCAATCAATGACTTCATATTGATCTACAAACCACTAATATTTTTCTGTTGATGGTGGTGGCCATGGGGCTTGAACTCTCTTGGCCTGGGTGCTGTCCTTGAGCTCTTCATCTCAAGGCTACCTCCTGACCCCTGGGCCTGGGCATTATCCCTGAGCTCTTCAGCTCAAGGCTACCACCCTACCCCTTGAGCCACAGTGCCACTTCCTGGTTTTTAGTGGTTAATCGGTGATAAGAGTCTCATGACTTTAGTGCCTGGGCTGGCTTTGAACCAGGAGCCTCAGATCTCAGCCTCCTGAATAGCTAGGAATACAGGTGTGAGCCACCACTACCGGCTGCACTAATATTTTTAAGATAAATATCTGAAAAACATTGGAAATACTCAAAAGCTTTGATTTTTAAATATTTATTGAGAGCATAACAGGATACTATTTTGCCTTCACTAGAGTCCAAGTATTTAAAAGTCTGATATTAACAAATGTAAATCTACAGGCTGTTTTATATGGTAGTCTAAGCTTGTCAACTCGGCTATGTAGGAGGCATAGAGAGAAAAATCGTTACCTGCGGCCAACCCATTGGAAAGGCAACAGAATCCCCACCTAAAAAGATTAAAAGCAAGAGGACTCAAGACATGACTTGAAGTGGAAGACCGTGAGCTCAACACTCCATACCAAACAAATAAACAAACAAGCAAATAAGAATCTAGTTGAATGTGAGAAAAAAGAGGAAAAAAAGAGAAAAGTCAAACATCAAACATTAAGCTCTGGATAAAAAGGGCCTGATTCTACTGGAACCCTCTGAGAGACACTACTCAGCATGTCTCATTGAGGGATGATGAAGCTAGAATATTTATTCTTCTCCTCAGCCAAAAACTTAAGGTTATGTGGCTTTAGGCATTTCTAGCAACCCTTCAGCACAATCCAAGCATACTCTGGCACCTCAAAAATAAACAAACAAAAACTATTTATGTAGATGAATGTGAGGAGCTTTACCTACCAAAGGTCTTAACACCTTAGTCTGCTGTCAGGGTAATCTACAGAGGGGTTACAGTTACATTCGTCAGGTAGTGGGTACATTTTTTTCTCCAACATTGATACCCCTTCTCATGTTTTTGTCCCCCTTTCCCTCCTCCTCCCACTCCCAATCATCTGGTTTCCTCCCACCTTCCCTTCCCTATTTCAAATAAACAAACATATACAATTTACCAGGTAACAAACTCAGATGCAAAAACCACATGAGATTAACCATAAGGGGAAAAAAAAGAGAAAAGAAATAACATAGCACATTATGAACAACAATCACAAAAATAAACCTCTTGTTTCCTTATCCTAGACTTCATTTTGTTTAGTATGCTTATTTTTATTTACTTTCCTATTGCTGTATGTAATATTGCTAGTTCTTGGGGTTGGAGCATACTGTCTGGAGACGAACCTAACTTCACCAGAATGAGGTTAGCAGCTATGTTTTTTCCATTTTTTTGTTTTAATTCTATTTTTTGCTTTGCTTTTATAAGATTCAGTTCATTTTTGACTGCATCTCTTTCTATATATGAGCCCTGAGTTATACCTATTCCAGCAATATATTTTATGTTTACTTCTGTGTAGATTATTTATCATTTGTGCATACTTCTTTTTTATTTTGTTTTTTATTGTAGGGGTAATGTATAGAGGGGTTACAGTTACATTCACCAAATAGTAGGTGAATTACTTCTCACACACTGATACTCCTTCTCATGTGTTTATTACCATTTCCCTCCTCCCACCCCTGCCCAATCATCTTGTTTCCCCCATCCCTTTCCTAGTTCAAATAAACAAATAAAAGTATATTTAATATACCAGGTAACAAAATCAGATACAGTAACAATATGAGATTAACCAAAGGGCCACAAAAGAGAAGAGAAATAATATAGTACATTAAGAACAACAATCACACAAGATAAAGCTCTTGTTTCCATATCCTAGAGATCCTTTCATTTTGTCTCATCCTATGTGATCTTATGTACCTAAGTTTTGCACTACTGTAATATTCTGCTAGGAGAGTCCTAGATATGTACTAATTATTACAAATAAGGGAAACCATTGAGCCTGTGTTCCTTTGGGTCTGGCTTATTTCACTTAATATGATTTTTTTCCAAGTCTTTCCATTTCCTTACAAATGGGGGGATGTCATTCTTTCTGATGGCAGCCTAGAATTCCATTGTATATAAGTACCACATCTTATTGATCCAATCATCTACTTAGGGGCATCTGGATTGGTTCCATATTTTTGCTATGGTAAATAGTGCTGCAATGAACATTGTTGCGCTACTGTCTTTAATATGTCCATTTTCCTGGATGTTTGGGTAAATGCCAAGGAGTGGAATTCCTGGGTCATAGGGGAGCTCTATGTTTAGTCTTTTGAAGAACTGCCACACTGCTTTCCACAGTGGTTGAACAGGTTTACACTCCTACCAACAGTGTAGTAGTGATCCCTC
The DNA here is from genome assembly GCF_031878675.1 of Megascapheus bottae. Lineage (NCBI taxonomy): Eukaryota > Metazoa > Chordata > Mammalia > Rodentia > Geomyidae > Megascapheus > Megascapheus bottae. Next base: position 45,718,330 of record NC_143522.1, on the reverse strand, counting down.
CTGGCCACATCCCCTCCAGCATCTGTTGTTATTAGTTTTCTTGATAATGGCCATTCTAACTGGAGTGAGGTGGAATCTCAAAGTTGTTTTGATTTGCAGTTCTTATGGAACATTTCTTCATGTGTCTATAGGCCATTCTTATTTCCTTTTCAGTGAAGTCTCTCTTTAAGTCTTTGGCCCATCTTTTAATGAGATGGTTGTTTCTTGGAAAATTTGTTTTGGAGAGATTCAATTTTTTTTAGCTGTTGATATATTTTAGATATGAGGCCTTTGTCTGTTGTATGGCTAGTGAAGATCTTCTCCCACTCTGTGATCTTTCTATTTAACTTTCTAGTTACGTCCTAGCCATACAGAACGTCTGAGATTTAATGTACTCCCATTTGTCCAAACTTTCTTTCACTTGTTGTGTTTCTGGGTCTTTATTAAGAAAGTTTTGACCTGTGCCAAGGAGACCTAGTGTATCTCCTATTCCTTCTTGTAAAGTTTTCAGTGTATCTGCTTTTACCTCGAGGTCTTTGATCCATTTAAAATTAGTCCTGGTGCAGGGTGACATAGAAGGATCCAACTTTAGTTTTCTGCAGGTGCCTAACCAGTTTTACCAACACAAGTTGTTGAAGAGGCTGTCTTTCTTCCATTCTATTTTTTTGGCTCACTTATCAAAGATTAGGTGGCCATAGATATGTGGGTTGATTTCTGGGTATTCAGTTCTATTCCATTGGTCTTCAGGCCTATTCTTGTGCCAGTACCAAGCTATTTTGGTTACTCTAGCTCTGTAATAGAGTCCAAAGTTTGGGATTGATATTCTTCCTGCGCTGTTCTTTCTGCTAAGAATTGTTTTTGCTATATGGGGTCGTTTATTATTCCATATTAAATTTTGGGTTGCCTCTTCTATTTCTTTAAAGAATGATACTGGGATATTGATTGGGATATTGTAGATAGCTCTTGGCAACATTGTCATTTTCACGACGTTAATTCTTCCAATCTAGGAGCATGGGAGGTTTTTCCACTTTTTCAATTCTGCTTTAATTTCCTTTTTCAGGATTTTAAAATTTTCATCATAAAGGTCCTTTACATTCTTAGTTAAGTTAATTCTTAAGTACTTTTTTTTCTTTGAGGCTATTAAAGGAGTTGCTTTCCTGATTGTTCCCTCACTCCTTATTGTTAGCATACAGGAAGGCAGCTGTTTTTTGAGGGTTAATTTTATACCCTGCTACCTTGCCAAAGTTTTGAATCAGCTCAAGCAACTTGGGAGTCGAGTCTATAGGGTTCTCTCTTTTATTTTTTTGCCAGTCTTGGCTTGAACTCAGGGCCTGAACACTGTCCTTGGGCTTTCTCAAGGCTAGAGCCCTTCCACTTGAGCCACATAACCACTTCCAGCTTTTTCTATATATATAGTACCTAGGAATTGAATCCGGGTCTTCCTGCATGATAGCCAAGAACTCTACCTCTAGTGCATGTAGCCCCTACATGGTTCTTTAAATGCAGAATCATGTCATCTGCAAAGAAGGGACGTTTTACTTCTTCTTTCCCTATTTGGATCCTCTTTATGCTTGCTTCTTGCCTTATTGCTCTGGCTAGAAATTCTAATACTATGTTAAAGAGGAGTAGAGAGAGTGGGCATGCTTGTCTTGTTCCTGATTTTAGAAGAAATGACTTTAGCTTTTTCGCCAGTAAGTATAATGCTAGCTGTAGGTTTATCATACACAGCCTTTATTATACTGAGGAATGTTCCATGGATTCCTACTTTCTCCAGAGCTTTTAGTATAAATGGGTGTTGGATATTGTCAAATACCTTTTCTGCATCTACTGAGATAATCACGTGATTCTTGTCCTTGCTCCTCTTGATGTGATGAATTATATTAATTGACTTGTGTGTGTTGAACAATCTTTGCATTCTTGTGATGAATCCATAGTCCAGCTTTTACCTTAAAAATCCAATCCCAGGCTGGTAGTTTGGCCTACTGGTATGAGTGCTTGGCTAGCATGCAGTAAGACCTGGGTTCGATTCCTTCATACCACATACATAGAAAAAGACAGAATAGGTGCTGTGGTTTAAATCGTAGAGAGCTAGCCTTGAGAAAGCCCAAGGACAGTGTTCAGGCCCTGAGTTCAATCCAGGACTGGTGAAAATAAAAAAGGAAAGAAAAAGAAAAAAGAAGAAAAAGAAGAAGCCGGAAGTGGTGCTATGACTCAAGTGGTAGGGCTCTCGCCTTGAGAAAACCCAAGGACAGTGCTCAGTCCCTGTGCTCAAGCCTAGAACTGGAAAAACAAACAAACAAACAACAAACAAAAAGCTCCAAAATTATGGAGCTGGTGTTCAGCAACTATTTTTATAACAAGGTGGGCAACACTTCTTTTTTTGACAGCTCTGGGGCTTGCACTTAGGATCTGGGTTCTTTGACTGAGTTTCTGTTTGCTCAAGATTAGCACTCTACCACTTGAGCCACAGTGAAATTTCTGGCCACATATGAGTAGTTTATTGGAGATCAGAGTCTCCTAGACTTTCCTGCCCAGGCTGGTTTCAAACCACCACCCTCAGATCTCAGCTTCCTCAGTAGCTAGGATTACAGGAGTGAGACACAACCCATCTTTGGGCAGCATTCTTATTTAAGTTTTTGAACAGTTCAGCATGCCAGATGAACTTCTAGCTTCTAGCTTCCTGTTATGATTATTCTTGGAGAAGTGACACATTAAGCATGCTTGATAAATCAGGGTATGCCTTAAGTCTGAATTATGCTTTTTCTGTTGATGACTGCAGAATTCCCACTTTACAGGGGCAGAAAAGGAAGGTTAAAAAAACCACAGCCATTTAAATTGAAATCCTATTAGGCTTATCTGCTATCACTTTGTAAGTACTGGGGATAATCAGCAGTTACCTTAGCATTTACCTGACAAAGGCAATGGAACCAGGCAATTATTAACTACACTTAATAATTGGCTCATTTAAAATCTCTGCATCTGACAAGTTCACACCCTCTGTGCCGCAGGTTCTCTATTGGCCTATCTATTCCATATATGTGAGTTATTCTTCCTCTTAAAAACCATTTTAAATTTGATCAATTTAGAAATTTTCATTTGACCTTCAGAGTTAGCATCAAGAATTGGTTTTCATAGGATACTAGTGGCTCATGCCTGTCATTTTAGCTACTCAGGAAGCTGCAGTTTGAGAATCAATGTTCAGAATCAATCCAGGAAGAAAGATACGTGATACTCTTATCTTCAGTTAACTAGCAAGTAAGCCAAAAGTGGTACAGTACCAGCCTTGAGCAATAACACTAAGGGATAGTGTCCAGGCCCTGAGTTCAGGCCCCAGCACCAGCAGAAATTTTTGTTATTGTTCTGATCAGCAGTTTTTAAGCAAATGTGGAGTTAGAAATAATCTTCCCCTGTGCAACTGAGAGAATTCACAAAGGGATTTATAGTACTGGATCCTCTCTGCTGGAGGATAAACACAATGTGACATTGCTAAACCTTTGCAAAAAGGATGAGATTTTGAACTTTGTGGCAAGAGAGAAATTACCCTGGTCCTCCTCTTGATCTCCCTTCATGTTGCAGCTAAGTGCTATCTTTGGAGATTATAAAGATGAAGGATAAAAATTCAATCTGCTAGCCTCCTGGAATAAGTTGCTTCTAACCATATTATTTCCCAACTCCAAATGCACTCTCCTTCAGTTTTCCCTCTCCTACTCTTTCTCACTTGAGAACAATAGAAATAATCTTAATGTATCTGGATAAAGCCTCAAGGTAGTTGAAATGGGCTTAGTATCCAACGCACATCTTTTCTTCTTTAGCTCCTCACGGAACCACTTGACTTTAGAAGTGCCAGTATCACTAAAGAATCTGTCCACTGGGATGTTTCTAGTATGCTTAACAGCACCTAGTAAGCACCCAATGATCACTTCACAATTTTTAAATTGTGGTTAAAAATGTATAACATAAAATTTACTATCTCAGCCATTCTCAGGTGTATGATTCAGCCGTATTAAGTATGCTCATGGACTTATACTGTTGGTAGTAAAGGAGAACAGTGCAATTGCTACAGAAAACAGTATGTTGCTTCCAGAAACCACTAAAAGCACATTTACTTAAGACTGAGTGCTTTGCAATTTGAATTTGAGTATAACTCTAAATTAACTACAAGATAAAGTGTAATACTGTGGTCTATAAAGTCGCAGTCTCTAGGGATAAGGACAGAAAATTCATGTAGTTTCCCAAGGTTGGATCTGATAGCTCCCTCTTCTGTCTTCTATATTCAGTTAGACATTGAATATAGATGGATTTTCTCGTTGTTTTTTCTTCTATCTTTTACTTCATTTCTGATCACATAGGTTTGCCTGAGCAGGTACATGTCTGCCAAAGGTAACAGCATCAAAAAGCAATGGGACTGGATGGAGAACTCAGCTACTTATTCAACATGTTATTGAGAACCTACAATGTCCTTGGGACTGAGCCACAGACTGGGGATACGGTGATGAATAAAATAATAACACCTTGCTTTAACCAAACTTATGGTCTATTGCAAGATAAGTAAATGAACAGGTGAGTAGCTACAAAGAGTAATGAGGCAATGAAGGATGGCAAAAAGAAGTCCTCGAAGAAGATTATTGAAAATATCCCCTTTTATTCATTGGTCGCAGAGGTAAAGATACACTATTGGTCCAGAGGTCTAAAGGTGACATTTGTCTTGAAAGAAAACCCGGATCCACTGTAGTTTGGGGGGCGGGGGCCTGTAGTCTGTAACCCCACAAGTGAATGCTAGAGTTCATATTTCAGGTGTGCTGTGGGCACTAATTTTACATGTAGTACTTACTTTTCACTTTGCTAGATATCTGATATTCAAAGCATTTGCATGACTTTTCTGACACCAAAAGCATTCTATTTTCAGACTGAACTACTTCATTCTCACATAGGTTGTCTGTTTCAGGTTAATACCTCAGCTTTAAGAAAGCACACATCCTCCATTCTTTCAGTTCTTTTCCATGAACACTCAGCCACTTAATCCTGTGATTCCACTGAAGACATGACTCACATCTATCCATTCTTTTTCTTGTTCTCACCACCTCACCCCTAAGTCACCTAAACTCTTATACAAGTTTCCAAACCAGACTCTTTTTTTTTTTTTGCCAGTCCTGGGCTTGAGCTCAGGGCCTGAGCACTGTCCTTGGACTTTTCTCAAGGCTAGAGCTTTACCACTTGAGCCTCAGCACCATTTCTGGCTTTTTTCTATGTATATGGTACTGAGGAATCGAACCCGGGTCTTCATGCATGCTAGGCAAGCACTCTACCACTAGGCCAAATTCCCAGCCCCCCCAAACCAGACTCTTTGTGTCTACTTCTGCAGCTCTCTCCTGCTCCTCTCTACACTACTTCAGGGCTATTAACAGGCGGCCCCACATCCACCTAAGCTATCGCCTTTATTTCCTCACATTAACTAAAAAAGTCTGCATTGTTCCTTATTTCTTCAATCTGAACTAGAAATCTCTGCTCTATGAACATATGTCTTGATTATTTGCTTTTGTGACCTTGTATGCATGTCTTGGCTTCCCAGCTAAATGTCTTGGAGTCATTAATATTTTGTAATGGGACTATATCTGTACCCTCCAGAGCAACTAGAAGAGCAATAGAACATTGTTTGATTAACATCATCGCCTATTAAATTAAGCTTATGGGAGTCCTGTTTTATTGACAGAAGTTGGTCAGAACTCTGGTTTGCCCTTGCATAATTAGAATAATTAAAAATCTGCTTTATTTGACCAACTATTAGTCCTTGGTGGCTAACTTTCCATCTTTTGGGTCAGTACACAGAGGTGGTCATTTTTGAGAGAGCGAGCATTTAAATCCACAAACTATCCACTCAGTTACAGCAGAGGATCTTTAAGGAGTTCAACACTCTGGTACATTCTCCCTGACTAACTACAGCCTTAATATGTAAATCTTTTGGTTCTATAGGTATAAAATAAACAAGTTAAACATGGTATTATGTTGGAAATGAACTTTACAACTTAGATAGAGGGGAGGGTAATGGGGGGGATAACAAGAGAAAATGACATAGGGGTAACATTGTTCAATAAGAATTGTATTCATATCTGTACTTATGTAACTATAACTCCTCTGTACATCACCTTTAAAATAAAAAAATTAAATACATTATATCTAAAGGACATATTCTGTTGAAGGAATTCAAGTAGAGTTACTTCTCATATAAAACACCCTTCTCCCCACCCCAAAAAAATAAAATCTGGAAATACACCTTCTTTTGACATGGCAAGAGAGAGAGAGTTGTTTCTTTCTTCTTTTGATATCCATTAAGGGTTCTGTTTTATGCATCAAAAGGCCTTGGAGAATTTTTATACTGTGTCACGAGTAGGAGAGGGTATGTGGCACTAGAATCTTCTATTAATCGCAAATATTTTCAGTCTTAAAAGAAATACGAGAAACGACTGGATTTGTCAACAACCAGTTCCTCTCGAAACACATTAGGGTAAAAACCAAAGCAAAAAATTCAAAAGATTTGGATGACTTTGGATTTCACCACTAGGAAACTTGTTTTGCTTTGCGGATGTTCAACTTCATTTCAGAAAATTGCTTCCCTTTCTTCCTATCTGCAATTTTTTTTTGAATCATGTCTAAATCTTTCCTCCTTTAACTGATTTCTAACTTGCTTAAAATCATAATTACTGGCAGTAAAATGCCCTGGACATTAGAAAAAAAGGAAACAGTTATTAACAGGTTCGGAAATTATTCAGTCATCTTCTGTTTTAAAAATCCATTGGAGGGACCGGGAGTTTGGCCTAGTGGTAGAGTGCCTGCCTAGCATGCATGAAGACCCGGGTTTGATTTCTCCGCACCACATACATAGAAAAAAGCCGGAAGTGGTGCTGAGGCTCAGGTGGTAGAGCTCTAGCCTTGAGAAAGCCCAAGGACAGTGCTCAGGCCTTGAGCTCAAGCCCAGGAATGGCAAAAAAAAAAAAAAAAAAAAAAAATCCATTGGAACCATGTCAATAAATTGTCTCCCCCGCCTTTTTTTTGCCATCTACAGCGGAACCACCAACTAATCTCCATTACTGGCAAATTCACGTCATCATGCTAAAGAATTGTTTCATCTCAGGTAGCTGCTCTGTTTTGCATCTCTGGCAGCCTGTTGATGCCATGCTTCCTGGTATATACCTTTCACCTTGCTATCACCTCCCCACACTTCTTCTCCAAAAGGAATTACTTCATTGATTTTTGGCTATAATATTTACTCACTTTTAATGGAAAATGTCACAATGGCAGGAAGGATTTGTCTGATATTTGGAATTTTTGTAAGAATCTCTCAAGTCATTTTCGCTGAATTAAAAACAAAAAATGCATACTCCTTTGAAATTTCATATGCATCTGCTACTCCACATAGAGCAAGGCTAAATCAGTACATGTATTCTCAAATAGTATATTTATAATTTCATAAGGCAAGGTTTCAAAAACATCTTATTTTTCTTGTGCTTTTGCCAATTGTTCTTGTCTTTTTTTGTTTAGATATAAATGAATGTTAGTTGTGTGGTTGCCTTGATTTTGTGTCGGTACTGGGGCTTGAACTCACGGACATGTACGCTTACTTGGCTTTTTCTACTCAAGGCTGGAGCTCTGTGACTGGAACTACACTTCTCATTTTAATCTTTTTGTGGTTAATTGAAGACAGGAATCTCCTGGATTTTTCTACTGAGGCTGGCTTCAAACAGTGATCCTCCGGTCTCATCCTCATGAGTAGCTAGGATTAGAGATGTGAACCACCAATACCTGGCTAGAATGTTTATTGTTTTAAACAAATTAACTGAGATTCTCTAACAAAGTTCAAATACACATGGAAGCTTATTGGTTGAGAGAAAGAAAAATCTTCTATGAAGACTAGTTTTTTTTTTTTTTTAGAAAAATGATACTTGATTAAACTCCCAAATTTTATTAGGAAAAGTTCTATAGAAACATTGTCAAAATCTTTCTTAGCCTCATTCTTTTATTAAACTCAGTGTGTTATTATATCTATTTAAATTATTATCTACTGCAATTTTTATTGTGATGAAGAATCACTAGTTATTTAAATGTTATTGTTAATAGGTTTTTCCTGACCATTTACTTGAAAAATACTATAGAAATGAATGCCATTGGTGACAGCTGCTATACATAAGTTATTAATTTGGGGAATAATATGATTTTATTGGAACAGCTATTAGAGAGGGGCAAATTCCTGTTCTTTTTTATGAAACAGTTAAGTCATTTTTGCCTGGGGTAAAAGAATGAAACAGGAAAAATTCTTTGTAGCAAATAACATGTTTCAATTCATTTCATATTCCTATTACAAAACAAGTAGCAGTTTGACTAAACAAAATCTGTGGTGAAGTAGCTTGTGACTGTGCTTTTCTCCTTCCTGTACTGACAGAAAGATATTTTGGAAACACTGAAAATCTGAAGAGTGTTTTTTTGTCTGAATTAACAAATTATTGTTCTAGTGTTTAAGACAGCATTATTTCAGCATTTATAGACATCTCAGACAGGTAGGAGATTTTGCAAATGAACATGGAAACAAAACAAAGAATGTTACATGGACCATTTATTTTCTAATAGTTGTATCTGAGAAGTGAAATTTGACTGTTGACTGTGGGTGGCAAATGTTGCCATAGCAACCTATTCCTTAGGCAAAACTGGAGGATGATCATGGTGATGAGGGTAAAAATTGGAAAACAGACTTATCAAGATCTATTTGGGGGTAATATGTGACCGTGGATATTTTCATTTAAGGTAGATGTGAGAGCTACTTAGAGTGTTGAGAGGGACAATTCAGTGCTTTGGCTTAACCCTTCACAAACACTCTGTGAGTATGAGGTAAGCAATATCTTTATCTCTGTTTACAGCAGGGAAACAGAGGCACAGGGGCATTTCATCTTAGGGTCATATAGCTGGTAGTTAAGTGATCTGCAGGAATCCACAGAATGGACTTTGAGTCAGGGTCACCCTATCTCTTTGTTCTGTTGTTGCTCATTGTGACAAGAACAGCATCAAGTGAAGGAGGAAAACTTGGCTCTGTGTGTGTGTGTGTGTGTGTGTGTGTGTGTGTGTGTGTGTGTGTGTGTGTGTCTGAGGAGTTTCTACTTCCATTTTCCTCAGAATTTAAAGATTACCTTAAGTCACTAGAGTTAACCTAGCAGCAAAACTGTTGGGTGGAATAAACAATATGTTTCTTCTCCTTCCTGGGAATTTTTTTTTAAAATAAAAAGTATGGGGAGCCAGGCACTGATGGATCATGCCTGTAATCCTACCTACTCAGAATCAGGAGACTGAGATCTAAGGATTGAGGTTCACAGGAAAGTTTATGAGACTTATCTACAAATAATCACCCAAGGGGGGAAAAAAAAGAAAACCAGAAGTGGTGCTGTGGCTTAAAGTGGTAAAACACTAGCCTTAAGCAGTAAAGCTCAAGAACAGTGTCCAGGCCCTGAGTTCAAGCCTTACAACCCACAAAATAAATAAATAAATAAAAGTTGAGGAAAGACAAGGCAAGAACAGTTAGCTGAAGATCTGCTAGTGAGTGTTGCTCTCACAGTGACGTGTGGACAGACTTACAAACACCCAAAGGTCACAGTCATCTTCTAGGTGATGAAAGATAGCCATTTCAACTCTGTGTATGCTTTGATCCCTTTACCTTTCAAAAATAAGAATCACTGTCTGGTTTTGTTGCAGAAATGTATGAAAATGAAATGATGCATGGAATGTGAAAAGGGTTCATAAACTCAAAAGGACCAAACAAACATAAAGGGAGTATTATTAGAGTTAATGACCAACAGCATTATTTTCAGCTCTTTGAGGCCTGGATAATGAGTGGGCATGCATGTGCTTACCTAGGGAGGATGTAAGAGTGGAGCCTGGCTTTAAAAAGCAAGCAATCCTGACTGCAAGGTTATACAGACAGAGTATACAGAAGGAAATCTGTTTAAAATGGATTTGTAGGAGCTTAATATGAGCTAACCTGTATTGACAGCTTACTCCATGCCAGGCCCTGTCATAACCAATTTTGACTGCTTTAACTTATTTATTCTGTATAAGAACCCTTTGTGCTAGACACCATTTCTGTTACATTTTCCAACATTTATACATGAACACCTGGAGAAGGTAGATAGAAAATAAACTTATCCAAGGTCATAAAGCTAGAAAATCATAATTCTAGATCTAAAACTTGGAACTGGATTCAAATGCTTATAACTGCCCAATCATGCTACTTCTATATTATAGAGTATCAGTAGATATTGTTGCATAAAAGCATAAATGCAACTACATGAATTATTTTTATTTATCCTTTGTTTTTTTTCCAGTCAAAGGAGAAGAAACTCTTTCAAACTGAGTGATAAACACATGGGCACTGAGAGAACTGGTGATCATGAGTTTAAGATAAGATGTTTATATTTTTAACAACAGTTATTTAACAGATCAGCAGTTCTATAGAAATTGATCATGAAAGCAAAGCAGTCAACTTTTAGTCGTGATGCTCAGGTTACACCCTTGGCACTCACATGTACAGTAGCAGCTCTAGATGCCTACATTTCCTGAGCAAGTGAGGATTTTCTGGGAGCATGCAATCTAGGTGTGGGATCAAACGGGTCTTTGGTAGGACTGAGTAGAAAACAAGAAGTTCACATAAATTACTGAATGAGTATGTTTCTTGTGCCATTGGAATTGGAATATGATTATAGCCTGTTCTTCATCTCTCTTTTTGACTATAAATAGCATTCCTATTTGTTTAATTATATGAAGCTTAACTTTTTTTAATATACTATAAGTTGTCAAATTACTACTTTATGAATTCTGCTAAGGTCTCACCAATTTAGCATATGTATTCTTTTTAGCAAATGTATGAGCTTTGCTTCCAGATGTGATATGATCTCAATGCTTGTGTCTCTTCAACTTCCTATGCTGACACCTAATCACCAGTCTAATGGTACCAGAAGCTATAATATTTTGGGAGAAAGGATTAGATAATGAGGGCCTAGTCTTATAAAAGAGACCACAGCAAGTTGCTTTGACCCTCCAATGTGTACAGCCAGCAAAAAGGTACCATATTGAAACCAGGAAATGGAACTTCACAAGAATCCAAATGTACCTTTTTCTTGGGTTTTTTTTTATCCTCCTGTCATTTATAAACCATCTAGCCTATCACATGTTCTCTTTCTCTTTCTTTCTTTCTTTCTTTCTTTCTTTCTTTCTTTCTTTCTTTCTTTCTTTCCTTCTTTTAATATATTTTTATTGTAATTAGTAGAAGGGTTACATTATATTCACCAGTTAGACGGTGCACTACTTCACATACATTGATACTCTTTCTTGTATCTTGATCCCCATTTCCCTCCCCCCACCCCAGCCCCTCATCTTGTTTTCCTCCCTTCCCTATCTGACTTCAAATAACCAAATACCCATATATACAATATATCAGATAACAATATGAGATAACCAAGGGACAGCCAAAGAGATGAGAGATAACATAGTACATTAAGGACAACAATCACTCATTATATGGCTTTTGTTTCTATATCCTTTCATTTAGCATCATTCTATATGGCCTTATGAATCTATGTTTTGTTCTATTGTAAATCTCTGCTAGGAGAGCCTATCACATATTCTTATAGCAATCTAATTAGATGAAGACAATGTCATTACTTATAATTTATTTATTCCTTATACTTTATACTTTACCTATCCTTTCATTCCATGTAACTTTACTATAAAAGGAAATATTCACAAATAATATACCAGATTCAAGTTAGAAGACAATAATATAATCTGATCTGTCTTCAGTGCTTATGTAAAATCTATAACACAAAGAAAAGAGATGAGGATGAATAAAACCAGTAAGAATGTTCACACATTTAGCAAAAACAGAAGTGATCCAGGCAATGAAAATTTAGAGAGGCAGTAAAAATCAAGGTTTGTTTGTTTGTTTGTTTTTAAGTCTCATGGCAATTAGAGGGAGGGTTTCAAATTGAAAAGATTCAGAAAATGTAAGAAACAAACCAAAAGTCTCCTTGAAGATACTGGTAGAGAAAAGATTCTTCCCAGAAGGTAAAAGATTAAAAATATAGACTGGTTCTCAGAGAATAATGGCAACAAAAAAGGAGGGGTATATGTATATACAGAAAATGGAGATGTTAGCATCAACTACATCAAGCATGAATCTTTAACTTGAGATGATTTAACTCATAATTAGTAAGACTCAATCTTTCCATTATAAATTAATATTAATAATAATATTATCTGTAAGGTTAAGGCTAGAATAAAATGCATACCAAATAAATTATAGCTATTATTTTAAATTGTAGCTATTGTTCTTAATAGCTATTTTTGTGTATCTTAGTAAAAATGTCAAGAATATAGGCAAATTCTCCAGAATTAAAAAGGGATCTCCTTCACAGGACACAGAAAAGACATCCGCAGAAAGATGTAAACTGAAACTAGGAAAATGAAGTGGGCAAAGGAAGGTCAAGGTGATTCCCTGAAGCTGGATCTTAAGCTGGGAACCACCCTAGCTCTCTCCTGTTCCTTAAATGATTTCATTCACCTACAGAACAAGTAAATATGGCAAAGCTAACTGAACTTAGAGGACAGTTTCAAAGGTTGCTTTTTATGTATAGATTCATGACTGTTATGGTTCCAATTTAAACCATAAGATAATGTCTTGGACACAGCCCCCAGCTGATGGTGCTATTTTTGGGGGGTTCTGGAAAATTTAGGCATTGGGGCCTAGCTTGAATAAGTAAGTCACTGGAGGTGAGGTGCTTGGGGGTACCTTGTTCTCTCTTCTTCCTCTTCTTCTTCCTCCTCCTCCTCTTCTTCTTCTTCTTCTTCTTCTTCTTCTTCTTCTTCTTCTTCTTCTTCTTCTTCTTCTTCTTCTTCTTCCTTTTTTCTCCCTCCCCCCCTCTCTCTCTCTTTCTTCCCCTCAATCACCTGTTCTCTCTGCTTCTAACTTCATCATGTCTTCCCCACAATGGTGGACTAATCACCTGTAAAACATGAGCAAAATAATTATTTCCTCTACTAACTTAATTTATACCAAAGTTTGGTAAAAGTACCAGAAAATAACTAATGCAGTGATTTAATTCCTTATTGAACAATCAAAGGACTAGTAAGGTTAAGCAAAGATTCTGGATGTAGTCCTTTTTTGGCTATTGAAGAAAATAAAATATAGATTAACTACAAAATCACCATGTTTGTTCATTAGTTAATTCTCAAATAAAAAAGTGCACTTTAGGAACCATGCACAGATAAGGTTTAATAGAAGTTGAGTTACAGTTATTTGGGAGCAAATTCTGTATGCCATAGCACACAGACATAACAACAATATGCTCAATATTTAAAGAGGCGAGAAGAAAGGATTTTGAATATCTTTATGATAAATGATAAGTGTCTGAGGAAATATTTAAACATGATATAATATACACCTTATCAATTCCTCACAAGGTATCTCTTTAATATGTAAAATAAATCATACGTCATTCATCTGTGGATGTTCTAATAAGAAGTCTTAAAATCCTAGATTCATGGATTCTTTGGAAAGCCCAGAATGACACATGCACTTGACATAAAATTCATTCCCTTTATCTTTCACTAATTTTCTATCCACTGTCACAATTCAGTCTTTCTTGTTGAGTCATGTGAAGAGGTTGAATGGAAACAGATTATCACAGCAAAAGTGGTGTGGCATATACTAAAGGTGTATGCTAATATTTGAGGTAGTGTGAAACAACAACAATGAAAAAGAAACCTATAGCACAGTTACTAAGCTGAAACTTAGATGAATCTTAGATATTAGCATGCTGTAACCAGACCTGTGGTATAAGCCAGGGCACCTACTGCGATAGTAGAAAACTGTCTCAACAAGGACATCTTGTTCTGTGGGAGAAAAGTGACAAAGACAAGACAAGACTGCCAACCAAGGAAAGGTTGTATATGCCTTTCATTTCAATCAGAACTTTATTTATGGTAGAGGAATCAAAAGTAATCATCTTGAAGAAATGAATACTTCTTTATTCTGTTTACAGAAGTGATGGCAGAGAAATAACTCCCAGTTTTACTATCAGACAAATAATATAATGATAGTTAAAGGATCAATAAGTGTTATATCATGAAGTTTTTAATAATAAGGATTTCATCTGTCCATTTCCAAAAATTTTAACAAAGTGTTGGGTAAAGGCATAAACTCATATTATGGTTCATGACCCAAAATATTTGGTTAAACTCTGTATGCTAAAACTCTTTGCACTTCACCATACATTTTCAAAAGGAGAGTGGCATAAGATGCACCTGTGGTAAAACAAATAAGTAAATAATCCATGTAATCACAAATAATTTTCTAGAATCTAAGAATGACGATTAATATTTTAGAAATACATTTAGCAGTTCATTTTTAATACTCACACTGTAAATATGCAGGTTGCCTAGATAGGTTACTGATAGTCTGCACAGTGAATTTGCCAAAGAAAATGATTTCTTAAAATATCATAGATATGACTTAGCAGTGTAAATGGGGAACAGTAAGGAATGCTGTTTTAACATTAAAACTTTAAATGTAGGTTAGTTCATTATAATCTGTTTGCATACACTAATTGCACAAAGGGGTATCATTGTAATATTTCTATACATGCATATAATGTACATTGGTCAGATTTATTCACTATATTATTCTTTCTTATCATCTCTTCCCCTCTTTTAAATAATTTCACAGGTTAAATTACTCTATTTTCATGCATGTCCATAAAGAACTTTGATCGTAGTCTTACCTTCCCACCTCCCCCCCTGCTTTTTATGCTTTTCAGTCTATCTTGCTCAGTCACACCTTCCATTCTTCCTCACTGTCTAACCCTCCCCCCACGAATCTTACCAAGTTAACTAGTTACACATGTACTCCCTTCTCTTCTCCTTCCACTTACCCTGCTTTTCTTTTAGACTCTACTTCTCCAGTCAAGACATGGTTCAGTTTCTTGATATTGGCTTGGTTAAGCTGGCTGTTAATTGTTCAAAGGGGTCATACCATGGAATGTCACCCCTGAGTGTACTGCATTTTGATTAGTTTCATCATATATATGCAAATGACCCTGTGTGCTTTACTTTTCGTTTGTATTTTAGGTCTAGCATCCACATATAAGAGAAAACATACACTATTGTTAATAGTACAGGTGCCTTTGTGTTTCCTAATTTACATCATTTTAAATAGATGCCCCATAATGGTATTTCTGAATCATAGGGTAGTCCTAAATAGCTAGGCTTACAGGCGTGAGCCACCTTGCCCTGCACTATATAGTTTTGATGTGCACAAGTTTTTTGTTTGTTTGTTTTTTGTGGGTGCAATCCCATTTATCCTATTGGCTGAACTTGTGGAATTCTGTTTCAGGAAGTCTGTGCCTGTGCTATTGTAGTGTTTTCTGAAAGTGATTTTATTCCACTCTTAGTTTATATTTGTTGAGTATGGAGTTAAAAAAAAAAAAACTATTTTCCCTTGGTTTTGTAAGGCACTCACTACTGGATTCTTTTCTACATTCCAGTGCTTGCTATCTATGTGTTATACAAGGGATTATGTGTTACAGTCAAGACATTCTTCTTATTCCAGCTTATGAAAATTGTTTCATGTTCTCTAATACTTCTATAATTTTCTTTTTTCTGTGTGTGCTGATCCTAGGGCTTGAACTAGGCCCCTGAGATATTTTTGCTCAAGATTAACACTGTACCACTTTAATAGGCTCCACTTCTAGCTTTTTTTTAACTTTTGAGTTGTTTATTGGAGATAATAGAATTATGCCCCTCAGTTCTCAGCCTCTTGCATAGCTAGGATGACAAGTGTGAGATACTGGTGACCAGTTAATCATTTTTTTCACAGAACTATTTTATTCAAAAATTTTAAAGCTTCTCTTACTTCTATGAATGTTATAAAACATGAATCTGCCTTGTCTTGGATTTTAGAGCAATACACTAAAGGTCTAATCGAACAAAACACATGACTTGTTATTTAAGAGCTTTTCAATAGAGTGGATTTAAAAACAAACTCCACTGTTGATCAGTGTTTATGGATCTTTCTTCTTGACTAGCTAGGCTATTTAGAACCATCCAAAAATGTGCTTCTAATCTCTTAACTAGTGTACAAAAGCCTGCCTGGTCACTTTTTAATTATACTATGCTTCTTGGATTCTAGCAACTGTATGTAACTGCAGAGGTGAAAACTCCCTGGCGTGATGAAGGAGCTACATAGGAAGGTAGAGTGAATCTGAGGATCTAATTTCTTTAAACTATAAAAAAGACATTTGGCTGTAATTTAATTTTCAGAACCAATCAATCCCCACCCCCATCTGTAGAGGTTAGTAGCATCATTAATTAGGACCCTTTGACAGCTCTCACTGACAGTTTGAGATTTAACTTGCTAAGACTGTCTGCTTTCCAGTTTTCAAACATTTATTATAAATGTACTCTTATCTACTATCTTTTCCCTTGCCATACTATTTTTTTTAACAATCCCTTTTGTTATGGTATTGAGATGCAGGCAGAAATAGAATGCATGCAAATACGTAACCTATTGTTTTAATAAGCTAAATTCTGTTGCTAACCTAGCAAACATACTCATCTCACCTGATGGGAAATTAGGGCAAGAATAGAGTAAATGCATAATATTTAATGGTCTTAGATATGGATACAACTGTCATATGAAGAACTCTAAATAAAATTTTCTCAATTGTTTAAATCTCAGCTTATTTCCATGGTATGAGTCATTAAAACAAAGAGAGGAAAGCAGTTGTATTATGCTCCAAAATAATTCTGACTACTGGAAAATAATTTTTCCTTCAGGAGAAATGATTACAGCTTCAGGAAAATTCTCTTGCTATTTGTTCACATGAAAGCCACTCCTATAACAACTGAATAAACAATAAACATATTGATAATAATGATGCCAGGGTTTCTGATAGACATTAAGGAACATACATATATTGGAACAAGGTATGTCTGGAGAGAACTTAACATTTTCTTTAGCAAGTTAACTTTTATACTACATGGATATGATATGCTCAGTTGCTGATTAAAGCATGTGCCAGAATAAACTGTGAATTTCCTGCTAGACAATTGTTTTTTGAATAATCACTCGAGGGCATTTTCTTAGACGGTCAGAAAAGCTTTTAAGATAAATTTTATTGGGCAGCCTTAGAATCTATGCTTATTTATGACACCAAATTCACAGTAACACTAATATTAATGTACACAGTATCTGGATTGTTCATTTTAATTTTTCTATTGAAATAATCTAAAACATCAGATAAAACAGTAGCTTTCAGTTTCTAAATTGGAGATTTTTTTCTTCACAGAATTGAAAATTATTGTCCTTGAAAAAAATGGAAGTATAGTCTATCTTAAAATGATTATGCTGTGCTTTAAAGAAATGTCCCTAGGAAAATTAGATTTATGTGTGAAGACTGACATAGCAACTGCTTTTTAGAAAAGCAATTTCATAAGAGTTCCCAAGCCTTCATAGCCTCCAATGTTTTTTTTTTAATTTCAAGAAAATCCTTCTTGCCTCAGATGAGAACCACTATAAATGCTTCTTGCAAAAGAGACTGCACTCTTTTGCTAAGAATATAATACCAGAAAACTCCAAAATGCACCTGCTTTCCTTTGCAGTTCTTGAAGTACATACCCACTCTTTAAAGTTCTTCAGATGAGAAACCAGAAGATAATAAGCCTAATTTTATGATCAGCAGTAAGTTAGGGATCTTACCAGAAAAAAACCCCAAAATCCAGAGAACTGACTTAGGGGAACGACCTTAGAAACAAACTTGGGACCCACGATCTTCTCTGTGATATCTGTTCCAAATGATAACTGAAACATATTGTCAAATCAAGTTTATTATTTTTTTTTTGCCAGTCCTGGGGCTTGAACTCAGAGCCTGGGCACTGCCCTTGGAGACTTTCTTTTTCTTTCTCAAGGCTAGTACTCTGCCACTTCCGTCTCCACTTCTGGCTTTCCTGTGCATGTGGTACAGAGGAATTGAACCCAGGGCTGCATGTGTGCTAGGTGAGCATTCTACCACTAGGCCACGCTCCTGGCCCAAATCAAGTTTTTGTCTATTTCGTAGAGAAGAGAGAGCTTACAGTGTCGTAGAGAGCTGCTATAAAGGATTTTGACCCCCAAATACAAAAGATCGAATCATTAAACTTGGGAGTTGCTTCCATTATATGAAACCCTTTGAGGAAACATGCAGATGGTTCCACCCCAAACCCTGGATCACACTGGCTATTGAGTTTTCCCCAAAGAGGTCGCAGACATTGGAGAAGAACACCCAGCACTCCTACGAACATGATAAAAAAAAAAATCATTGAGATGCCAGGCTTGGAATACATTGTTGCATGGCAACAGCAACTGGAGCGAGTCTCTCGTTATCTTTCACTCCAATAGCTCTACCACTGCTCTTCAGTAATCTAGACATTGCATACTTTTACCAGCTGAGAAGGTCAAGGCACATCACTTCGATGGAACTCCGTGGGGCCGTGAGAGTCAAAACGACATTTTCAAAAGAGAAAAACCAAGGACCTTATTTATCTCTTAAAGAATATGGGACATGAGAGATGCATGGTGCCCGTCTTTGGAAAATAAAATCTACCACCTGAATCCTCATCTGCATCATGGCTTATCTAATTGTTAAAAGATAATAAACTGAAAAGGTGTTTGAAAAGTTCCTAAGAATTATTCATAGTGCGACTATGAGGCACTAGAGATATAAATATAACAGAATTCTAAAATCTGAGTTAAGTGGCAAGACAAAAATATGTTACTAGGCTACCTGATTATAAATACAACAAAATAAAACAAACCAATTTCTCAATAATATAAAATGCCAAAAAAAACCCCAAAAGCATAAACGACAGAAATTTAATACGTTGTTACTCATTGAGGTATTGAAATTGTACTCAAGGACTTTGCCAAGATCTAAAAAATTAAACGTCAGAAAAAATACAATTCAAACCACGAAAGTTTTACAGATGATTTCTATGAAATATTCTAGGAATTAATAATTCCTTTGTTCTACAAGTTGTTTCAAATAATTTTTGGGAAAAACAAAGCATTAAAGCACATGATTTCCAAACTAGATAAGAATGGTATAAAAAGAAAAAAGTTCTGTTTATTTCATTTATTAACACATAGAGAATCCTAAATTATTTACACACTAAATTTGATTGGATGCTAAAAGCAACAGTGTTATTACTAAAAGTACTGTCAGAAATGTACTAATGATTCAAAATCAGGGAAATGCATCTACATAATTTGCCAAATACATCATAATCAATGTCAAAAATGCAAAAAAATGTAATTGATAAAAAGTTTAATAGGTAATCAAAACTAAAAGTAAAACAGGCTCTAAAGCAAGAAATAGAAGGAAACTTCTTTACAAAAAGTATTAAATCAACTAACAATAACAACAAAATAGACTCATTTCTTTTATGTTTGGGAATAGAACCAGTATACTAGCTGTCTTCACAAAATCTTAGCATAATATAGCCTGTAGTGTAATCTGGATCATTAAACATACCTCAATTATAGCAAGGAATACTGTAATAGAATCTAAATTTCAACCAGTAACAGAAAGTTAACTGGAAAATTCTAAAATATTTTGAAATTAAATAAAACATAACTAAATAATATATTTGTTCAAAAAGAAAATACAAGTGATATTAAAAATGCTTCAAGGGTTGGGAGGATAGCCTAATGTTAGAGTGCTTGCCTAGTATGCACAAAGCTCTGGGTTCGATTCCTTGGTTACCACATACATAGAAAAAGCCAGAAGTGGTGCTGTGGCTCAGGTGGCAGAGTGCTAGCCTTGAGCAAAAAGTGTCCAAGGACAGTGCCTGGGCCCTGAGTTCAGGCCCCAGCGCTGGCAAAAAAAAATTAAAATAAAAAAAAACCCATGAAACTGAAAATAAAATTTCAGTGAAATAAAATTTCAGTGAAAGCCATATATAGAGGTAAATTCATAGCCTTAAAATGTATATATAAGGAAAGGAAAGAAAAGGAAGCCAATATCTAAACTTCTACTTTAGGAAAAGAAGATCAAATTTAAATCCAACATATACAGAAGAAATAATAAAAGTTGGAATAGAAATAAACAACATCATCAACAACAAAGAAATAAACAATATTGCAAAACAGAATTAGAGAACATCAGTAAAACCAAAAGCAGTTTTAAAAAAATGAATAAAATTTATAAACCTCTAACTATGGTACAAGAGAATAGGTTATGTTTTCTTTTGCATTGAAGCATATAACCTTGAGCTTATTGCTTTTTATTGCTTTTATTTTCTTGAGGTAGAGTCTTACTATGTAGTTTAGGCTGGCCTTCAACTTGTAATCTTTCTGTGTCTACCTCCTAAATCCTGGGATTACAGACATGCATCACCATTATCACATTCAAAAGGATTTTTTTGAGGTAGGATTCAAGATTCTGTTTTTCTATATACAATTCTATTTTGTATTTTTGAAAATACTACCATTTCCACATTGAAAATTACTGGTGTATATTGTTTAACTCATGTTTAACATATTTGTTTATGGCTAACATCATTCTTCCTTCTAGTGTTTGGAAATGTATATCTTTCATCTTTGTAAGATTCCAGTTTGGGATTCCATTTTTTATCCAACAGCTTTATTGCCACTTCTCATTGTGCAATACTTTCTGCTTATTTACAGAGGAAATATCCCCCTTAAGAAAGGCCCTTTGTCATATAGTAGCTGTAGAGAAGAATGCTTGGTTTTTCTTGCCTCTGTTTATTTCTCCTATTCAATGGAACCCATATCAAGCAGGTGTTTCTGTGAAAGTAGGTTACAACATTGTCGTGGTTCATTGTAAGAAGTCATTGCCTCTAATAGCTATTGACTACTTAGCAGTCTCTTCTTCCAGAGTACATGAAGAAAATTGTGAGGAACTGAGAGACAAAATGAGTGATTGAGGGTTGTCAAAGGTGTTGGGGAAGAGAAGAATATGAGGAAAGACCAGCTATCCCAGACATAACTATCTGGGATGTTGAAATTGTGTCAGCTGATTTAAAGCAAGAGGGGAGCCAGATATGGTGATACATTTAATCTGAACACTTTAGGGAAGATAAGACAAGATGATCACGAGTTCAAAGACATCCTATACATATATACATACATCCTGTACATATATACATTGATTCATACAAGAAGACTACAGAGTAACAGTGCTTTGCCTGAGTCTGAAATGCTACAGTGGTAGAAAAAGTGCAGATCTCAAAGCCTTCTCACAATAAAATTCAAAAGTCACTCGCGACAAGGGCACAGACATGTATATGGTCTCTGTAGCCAGAAACCACATCATGACATGCAATCAGGCAGTGTAAAACAGCTTGAGGAATAACAAGTACTCAAATTGCTTTGTTGTTCAAAATCCATAATTGCACAGTGAAATTCAGTTTTATTTTCCTTGGCTCGGAGAGCTGAATTTTTTCTTCAGGAAGTAACCCAAAAGGCTTTTCTTCTACACATCCTGCTTTAATATATCAAGATTCAATCAGGAAAATGAAAAAAAGAGGAAAAGAATGAAGCATGATGTCAAATGAACGACTGAATTAAAAATAGCCCTTCTAAAGGAAAAACAAAATATGCTAAAAACACTGCCAAGTATTATGCAGGGAGCAAAACCAAATCAAGAGTTTCCTTACTATGTTCATAAATATGCTGGGGTTTTTTTGGGGGGGGTTCTGGAGGGTCTATACATTATGGAAGTTAGTACTTTCCAGTTAAAGCTAAGAATAATGCCTGGTCATGGTATTGCTTTATCATGCTACAGTTTTCTGATTTCTGTTTGACGTTTAATATGGAACTTACTTTTATATGCTATACAGAATCCTTTTGAGAAACGAATATTAGAGCCAAGTGTTGGCCATTTAAACCTAGAAACTGCTTATTGCATGTCAAACAGTGACTAGGTTACCTCCATTATCAACAAAGCCGCTTTATTGACACTGAATAAGACGGCAAAGCAAATAGGCCATGAACGGAAATGAGTATTTCTTGAACACAACCGCAGTACCCTTTGCTGAGTAAATTACATGGGATGAAGAAAAGATGAAAATACCAGAACTTTAAATGCATAAAGCTAAAAGTTGTGAGCAAACAGACCTAAGACTGGTTGGATTCAATTTTCATGCCCTATAGTAACTGATCATTTCCACAAAACTTCCAGATGGGTCATAGTGTGATAGGCTTGCCTGCAAAAGTTGCCACTGAGTATTTGCTGATGAGAAAATACTCCTTTTCACAGACAACCAGAGTCTTCCCATTTCAATTTGTCATAGTGGTTTTATTTTTCTCTTCTATTATGAATTATATCTGATTTGAGCTTGCAAATAAAAAGTCAAGGGATAAGGTTACCACCAAGCTTGTTCTCACAAATAGTACTTTATTGCTATCTGATTAATTAAAGAGAGCGAGAGAGAGCGAGCGAGCGAGTGAGAGAGAGAGCACTATTACCTTCACAGATAAAAAGTAGAGACTCATTTGTTTTAACTTAAAGCATACTGCCTCAATTCAAGAACACTTTTTTTTTCTCTCAGCTGATGTTTGATAGTGTTTCAGTGTTCAGTAGATCCTGCCTGGCTCTTCCCACTCCACACACACACACAAAATGTGAGATTCAGCAATGCTCTGTCTCTGGGAGAATTCAGTGAGTAAGTTCTCCTGGTAGAGGTGGACTCTATGAGATTCATCCCTGAGCCCTGCTAATCTCAGAGCACTAGGTAACTCACTGAAAACCTTATGTAATGGAGCAGTTTCTTGTGGCCTTCTGATTTTACTGTGACAATTCTCACTCCTCTCCTCTGCCAAAATGAATTACCCCCCAACACGCAATTATAAATGTTGAAATTTGCATTAACATATTAAAAGCTTCTCATCTATTATAAGGGATCTCATCCTATACCCAACTCAACTTCTCTAATGTTAATTAGTCCCAGAATATTTCTAAATTTGTTTGCATTTAAATTCATTCTTCAGAGCAGTGGACTAGAACTGCATTTTCATTGCTGAGGATCTTCTGTTCATATTCCTCTGGTTGTGTGTGTCCAATATTTTTGACATCTGTGCCTGTTTATGTGTAGTTCTATTTTTTTAAAATAATTAGTCCAGTAAAAAGGACTCAAATCAAAACCTACAGGACTTGGACTAATTTTTTTTCCTCAGGGAGGTTTGGCAGTTTCTTTGGGGATTTTAATGTCTGCTATTTTTACATTGATGATATTGAACTTAGGAAAATTCATACGATTTTTTCACATACTTTAGCAATGTTTGATGTTGAGTATCCCAAAGGCCTCCATAAAAAAAGAGAAGGATTTTGTTCTACTTTCACTGGCTGATATTTTAGCCAAGTGTTGAAAGTCAGTAGATTTTCAGGCACTGTTTGAATTTGTGGGAGCATGAACAAATCAGACAAGATGCTTGTCTTCATAGAGTTCATGGTTGGCAGGTATAAATCCATAAATCAATAAACTGCACAGCATCAGAAATGAATGCTCTAAAGAATCCAAAATACAGTAAAAACAAAAAGTGTGATCATGAAAAAACAGCATGCTCAGGGTGGAGGGCTTCCTGAAGAATGTGGGATTTGAACCCAGAGCATTTTGTAGTGTAGCCATCTTATGGCTCCTTGTGACATGACTTGCTGCATGCTACAGCTCCCATCCAGTGGAGCTCATATCTGTGTGAATTAATGTCTCCAGTGATTCACAGTGGTGGATAAAAGTAGGGATCCATTAGATTACTTAATAAGAGGCTTTGTATTGAGAATGTACCAGGTTTGTACTATTTACTGGTGAAATGAGAGAACAATGCTCACTACCCTGATAACAGTTTAATACAGTCTGTGTGATTATAAAAATAATTAATAATAATAATGAAAGTCAGACTTAAGATAGATACTGAAAACCTGTAAGTACACAATTTGTTCTGGTTTAACTCATTTCCTTTAGCCCTACAGTTGCACATAGTTCCGTATTGTTAGTATTTCTATAAAAGTAAATATTGACTGAGGGTTTCTACAAGGTTTATAACATGTTGATTATAAAGGAACATGGGACTGATTCATTGCTCAGTGGGAAGTACGTGGTAGAAAGTTTTAAACCTGACTCATTTTAGCATAATCTTATAGCTTTTTGGTGATTGTGTCTTCCTTTCTTCCTTCCTCCCTCCCTCCCTTCCTTCCTCTCTTTCTTCCTTCCCTCCCTCCCTCCCTTTTTCCTTTCCTTCTTTCTTTCTTCATTTTGAAGTAGCCTTCAGAGAGAAACTGTATTTGGACAGGGTCATGACAATCTCAGGTACAAAGATTAAGCTCCCAGGATCTAAAGGTATTCATAGTAACAGAGTTGTCCTGAAGACTGCTAAGGTCTAATAGGACAAACCCTAGTTTTTTTAAAAAAAAAACATGAATATATTGCCAGACCTTATGCCTGTAATCCTAGTAGTTCTTGCTACTCGGGGGGCTGACATCTGAGGGTGCCAGTTCAAAGCCAAGCCTGGACAGAAAAGTCTGTGAGAGTCTTTTATCTGGTTAGCCAGCAGAAAAGTGGAAGCGGTTCTGTGGAACAAAGTGGTAGAGTGTTAGCTTGTCTCTGAGCTCTTTGGTCCAGGCTAGCCCTCTACCACCTTAGCCACAGCATCCCCCCTGGCTTTTTCTGAATGGTTTATTGGACACAAGAGTCTCATGGACTTTCCTGTCCTAGCTGGTGCTGAACCACAATACTCAGCCTACTTGTCATGTGACAAATTTGAGATTTAGTGAAGTTGCCCTTTAAATATAAGAACTCTTCACTTAAGGTCCTTGACTTTAATGCCAGAATAAGAATTTCTGGACAAATCACATTGGTGAGAAAACTTGGCAGAGCCTTATTAAGTAAACAAGCAGGCAAACAGACAAACAGAAGGGCAGGAGATACTCTAGAAACACAGGGACACATACACACACACACACACACACACACACACACACACACACACACACAGAAACAGACCCAGAGAGAGACACAGGGAGATGCCCAGAGAGACACAGACCCAGAAAGAGACATACATCAAGAAATATTCAGGAAGACACACAGCTCCTTGAGCCTGTTGGGTAAAGCTAGTGGTCTGGCTGCAAAGCTGTGTTTTTATCTTTGCTTTAACCACACCTGGCATTATTCTCTGAGTTTCCACGTAAGAATGCATCCTGCCATAAAGCAGATTCTTTTCCTTGAGACAAGGAGGTGCCTTGCTACCTGTATTTTAGGCCAGGTGGCTTAAGTTTTTTTTCAGGAAGGCTTACCTCCTATCAGATAGTTGTTAATTCTTGAGTGAGAAATGAATCCCTCAAAGAGGAATGCATCCTGTGGTCTCTCCCTGAAGCAAAAGCTAGCACTTCTATGTTCCTAAATATCATATTTCTGAGTTGCCTTCACCAGGTCTCAGCTACCCTACCATCCTGCTTTGTTTCCTCTAAAATGACTTCTGTTCCCTTAATCCTAAGGGACGTACGTGAAGGTATATCTCCTGTATTTGCTGTAAGCTGACGGTACCTCATTTTCCCTTCATCCATCGTGCTTTATTTCCCCCAAAATGACTTTTGTTCCCTTAAGTCTCTGAATCCCTGGCAGCCATTTACCATGCTTCATTTTCCCTAGGCTATCCTGCCTCCTTCTCCCCTAAATGACTTTGGTCTCTTAATCTTAAGAGAAGTTGATGAGTGAAGATCTATCTTGTGTAACTACTTCAAGCTGAGTTGGGCATTGTCCATGCCTAGCCAGGGACCTGAAGTTATGTCCTATCTTGTCGAGGGCTAACATGGGAAGATCGTTTGTTAGACTTCCAGGTTCAGCTGTCATTAGGAGCATTTTGTTTTGACTCTGAACTAGATAAGAATCCAGACAGGAAATTAGGGAGGATAATAAGTCACAGAAAGCATGCAAGGTGCAGCGGACTAATATTACCCCACATATTAATGCCATAAACAACTATTTCTTTCACCAGAGAACCATGAGATATAGTCTGTTAAAGCTAAGAGCAGAGTCAGACATAGCACTAAACTGAGGATGTAATTCCTGGAGGGCTGAGGAGACATTGTTTGAGTTGTCTGGAATATACATGCAACATTCAACTTTTATGAAGGACAGCTTGCTTCATTATTTTTACCTCTGAATTTAACAAAGAGATTCCTTTAACAGTATCAATAAAGGCTTGCTAGATGTATTTGTTGAAGGATTCATGTGCCATATGATGTCCTCCAGGCCAATAGATAGAATGAGGACAGAGGCCAGATGATCATAGCAGTGGAAAGCAGACCTATGTTGTAATGCTGGCCAGTTTGCAGGCTTAGTTAAAGATGAGTTCCTTGCATCTAGGGAAAACCTGTGTTATATCCACCCAGGGACAGGGGTGCCATTTGGTGCCATTTGGAGCTGTCCAACATATATTTTATCTTAAGACCAGTTGGTAGCATACCAGTCAGTGGCCTTGAGTGTTACTGCAGTTTTTTAATTAGTGAGAGGAATCCAACCTAGCCTTTTAGTATTATTTTCCTATCTATCATGGGCATGGTTTTGCTGTTCCTAGCAGAGAGGAACCTTTTGGCTCAGATGCCCAATTGTGGAGCTTAACTAAAATATCTCCCTTGCAGAATGCTGATCCATTGCAAAAATGAGTTATATCCTATGATTAAGGTTAACAAATGTCATAAAATGGGAGAAGTGTTTCTAATTGAACAACAGAAAGGAAAACAACAGATAGTTTATCAAACCACTCAGGTGATCTGCTTAAGCCTCCTCTCTTTTGAAGAGCAATCTCAATTCTTCTAGAGGTTTACAGGTTTAGCAGTCCTATGGGTCTTTGGGTTTAGATGAAGCTGAAACCTTGTGGCTGAAGAGATAATGGTTTTATTCTAGAAATATGTATCCAAGTGGAAATGCCAGACAATTTGTCAGCTGTTTCAGTGCCCAGAACCAGGTGGAATCCCTTCCATCTAGGTAGAAGTGAAAAAATTGGGCACAGAAGGGATTAAAGTAATTTCTTTTTAAAAATTTATTTTATTTTTTATTGTAATTAATAGAAGTTATATTAACCAGATAGAAGGTGCATTACTTCACATATGTTGATACCCTTCTCATGTTTTGTCCCCATTTCCCTCCCTCCACCCCCTCCCCTCATCTTGTTTAAAATAATTTCTATACAGCAGGCCAATGCAGCCCATTTAACACTCTGGTCTATAAAAGCACTTTTCTTTTACCTGGGGAACCTGCCCTTTGGTAACCCTTACAATGCATAACTGCTACTTGTACAGACTCCCAGACCGTTTTTAATACTGTCCATGCTTTAATAGGTCCATGCTTTATCATGGAGTCACAATACTAAGAAAGCATATTTAGAATTTGTATGGATACATATTAAGATCTCTCTCCATGTATGTGATATCTATGAGGCCCAAATGGCCAGGTGTTCCATTGAGGCTCCAGAAGAGCGTTTTGACTTACTAACACTCCATTATGGAGCCAGTATCAGATAAAAAACAATAACCAGTTAGAGTTGAGCAGATATGAGAGTCTGGCATGTTAATGTTAAACTACCATCCATTTGACAACCCTAGCTTCTTTACTTCCCACTATAACAAATGACTGATAGGCAAGGGTGTAAATTCCTGCTCAGTTCTGTATGCATTAGAAAAGATACATATAGACTATTTCTATGACCTCCCAGCTCTGATTACTTTTGAAGGGCCAAGCACAAGTGACTCCAGGATCTGACACCATCGCTGCCATCTGAGCAGTGCCTTTAACTGCCAGTAGATACTCCATCACTTTTTCCCAGGAGTATGTTGGACTTGAACTCAGGGCCTGAGCATTATCCCTGTGTCCTCCAGCTCAAGACTAGCCTTTTTGAACCACAGCTCCACATTCCTGCTTTTTTCCCCAGAATTCTGCTGGACCTTTTTCTGCCCAGGATGGCTTTGAACCACATTTTAAGACCAATGAGTCTTTACAAAAGGCCACTTTAGTCTAATAAAAAGCAACAAGGTCATCAGAAGCAGTCTGTAAGGATGGGTCTTATCTGGAACTTATCAGGAATCAACATTACATCTAACAAACTTGTAAGAGTTTTCTGTATTTTTCTGGACCTGCATGTAATTGCTACACAAGATCTGTAAGAGCAAAATTCTATAGCAGACACAATGAGAGTTTTAAAACAATAACTAATTTTTAAAATTGCATATTTAAAAACTGTTCACTAAATATAGAACTTAAAAATATTAATTGAAACCATTGTTATCAAGTCAAACCTTTGTAATTACAAGGAATATTGCATCCAAAGCAGCTCATATCCTTGAGAAAGAGACATATAAGGACCTTGACAGAAACACTCAAATGACCTTCATTCTAGTTTTATATCATTAACTTACAACCACCTTAATTACATACCAATTTTATACATACACATACCATCTGTTAACTACTAGAACCTTCTGAGGTTTGTTTTAGTTCCTTCCTTTTGACAAGCATTCAAGAAAATTCTTACTTTACAAACCCTTTCTTATTCAAAGGAAACCATTTTTGTTTCCTCAATTTCCTTTCTCAAGGTTTTCTTTATTAATTTTTAATTGATTTTTGAATTAACTCTTAGAGAACTTTTTAACTGTAATGTCAGTTTTTCTTAATGTAATGTAATAACCCTTAGTCATATTTCTTGCAAAACAGTAGTTCCCATTTGGTTTTAAAATAGGGAGAACAGGAGCATTAAATGTAGACTGACAGGCACTGCACTACAAATCCAACCTGAACAAACTTGAGGAATCTTAGACCATTTTTTCTTTTAAGTAATTTTTTCTAATTTTAAAATAATATTGAAATTTGAAGGTCTATCTTAGGTATTGGTTCACATGATCACTTACATTGAGACCAAATTAAATTATTTTCTTTAAAACCCTCCTTTTAAAGCTTTTCCAGTTTTTTAAAAAATTATAATCCAAAGGTGCATTTTTAGGACTACTCCTGTTATTGCCCATATTACTGTCAGGTTTTCATTGTCCATCTGTAAGAAAAGAAAGAAAGAAAGAAAGACCTTTGGAATGGACATAGACCTCCATCCAGCTGGACCACACCTTCATGGTGTCCGAGGGCTAGATGAACGCCATTTGTGACAGCTCCTTTTTCTTTTGCCAGTCCTGGGCTTGAGCTCAGGGCCTGAGCACTGTCCTTGGGCTTTCTCAAGGCTAGAGCTCTACCACTTGAGCCTCAGCACCACTTCTGACTTTTTCTATGTATGTGGTACCGAGAAATCGAACCCAGGTCTTCGTGCATACTAGGCAAGCACTCTACCACTAGGCCAAACTCCTGGCCTCTGCCAACTCCTTTTTACCCGTTGAAGATAGGCAACTCTGGCCCATTCTATTTGGCTATATCCTAGTGAGAGATTATTCCCTTGTTTCCACACAAAGCCATGCCATAACCTGGCTACAGAGTTTCCCCAGATCCAGGGAGGGCAGTTTGGGCATCCCCAGGCATTGCAAGGAACCAAGCTTTCTCCTTGGTGCCTTCCTGAAATGAGCCAAGCCTTCCACAATTAAGCCTTACTCCTTCTATGGCTCAGATGTGCCTTTTTGTTGATTGCTTCCTGAGGTGAATCAAGGTTTGCTTTGGGCGTCAGCAAAGGATTTCTTGATTCACAAAAAAGAGAGAAACTAAAGCAGTCAATGTGTTTGATGATTCCACCTCTCTCCAGTTAGAATGGATCAAGAAAACTAATAACAACAGATGCTGGAGGGGATGTGGCCAGGAGGGATCACTACTACACTGTTGGTGGGAGTGCAAACTCGTTCAACCATTATGGAAAGCAGTATGGAAGTTCCTCAAAAGACTAAACATAGAGCTCCCCTATGACCCAGCAATTCCACTACTAGGCATTTACCCAATTGTCCAGAAACAAAGATATACTAAATCCACTAGCACAATGATGTTCATTGCAGCACTATTTACCATAGCAAAGATATGGAACCAACCCAGATGACCCTCAGTTGATGAGTGGAACCACAAGATGTGGTATTTGTACACAATGGAATGCTACCCAGCTGTCAGAAAGAATGACATTGCCCCATTTGTTAGGAAATGGAAAGACTTAGAAAAAATCATATTAAGTGAAGTAAGCCAGACTCAAAGGAACTTAGGCTCGATGGTTTCCCTCATTTGTCATAATCAGTAGAAACCTTGGGCTCTCCTAGCAGAGATTTGCAATAGAGCAAAACCTAGATACTTAAGGCCATATAGTATGACCCTAAATGAAAGGACCTCCAGGATATAGAAACAAAAGGCATATAATGAGTGATTGTTGTCCTTAATGTACTATGTTATCTCTCAGGTCTTTTGCTGTCCCTTGGTTATCTCATATTGTTACAGTATCTCACTTTGTTATCTGATATATTGGATATATTTGTATTTGGTTATTTGAAATCAGATAGGGAAGGGGGAAAACAGATGAGGGGTGGGGGTTGGGGGGAGGGAAATGGGGACCAAGACATGAGAAAGGGTATCAATGTATGTGAATTAATGCATCTTGTATCTGGCGAATATAATGTAACTCTTCTATTAATTACAATGAAAAAATAAAAAAAAGAAAAAAAACAAAACTTTTACACTTAAATTTTTGATATATGGTCCCAATTTTAACAGTGGAGGGAAATAGATATTAGGTCCTCAAAAGATTTACACTTTTGCTAAGCCAAATAACTTTTAATGTTGTACCTTAAATCAAGTATAAATCCAGTCATGAGTAAACAGAGAAGCTACATTTTGAGTGCTCCAATTTTGGAGTCCCTAGCAGTCCACAGGCAGTCAATTGTCACAAAGACCCTCAGCCTTGAACAGAACTTGCACCAAGCTTTTAAAGACAACAGCCTTATTCTTGGTAAAGACCAAACTGCAACGAAAGATTGTATCCACATATTCCCCACTGCAGGGCCCTCCTGTATTTTCCCATTGAGCCAGGCATCTGCAGTTCAAAGGATGGCTTGCTCACGCTTAGACCTTGGAGCTGAATGGACAGTCCATCACCTGGCCAGGTGCCAGGATGGCTGTGACATTATTTAGACTGTTTCCTGACTTCAGTATTCCACTTAGATGTACTTGATTGTTTTCTGAGCTTGATTATTGAAGCCCATCTTGAATTTTGTTTCACCCTTTTCCATGACTGTTACTTAAATAACTTCTACTAATCAATAGAATTTTCTATATCTTAATTATGGTTTTTATATTGAAGAATTAAATAGTTTCATATAAAATATAAATTCACTTACCCATTCTATGTGCGTATAAAACAGTGTTAGATAATACCAATTTCTCATGATAGCTAATTTTAATATTTCTTTTTCTAGTAAATATCATTTTAATTTATTGAAATTTAAGACAATTCACAGGTTCTTCTATTTCAAGTAATACAAGTGCTCATTTTTTTATTAGAGTGAAATTTAAGCTGTGTATCAATTATAATATTAAAAAGACTTCAATGAAATAACTATTGTTTGTTAATATCAATTTAGAACTTTGGGAGCATAATTGCACAGCAGTTTTTCAAGAAAACTGGTCATTTAATCTAGAATTATCTAGTTAGGATGTGTGGGGATATGAGATGGGGATTGGTGTGGGGGTGTGTGAATGTGTGTGACAGTCCTAAGGCTTGAACTCAGAGCCTGAGCACTGTCCCTTAGCTTTATATTTTTTTCCCAATCCTATGGCTCTATCACTTGAGCTACAACTCCACTTCCAGCTTTTTGATGGTTAAGTGAAGGTAAGAGTCTTACAGATGTTCCTGTTCAGGTTGGCTTCAAACTAGAACCCTCAAATCTCAGTCTCTTGAGCTTCTGAGCGTCCCAAAGCCAAATGGATTGCTCACTATGGATATGTATACATTGTCTTAATTTTGTGAAAAGAAATTCTTTAAACTTGCATAATTACATCAAAAACGCTATGACTTTAAGCTTCCCTCTAGATAAACTGAATTCTACTTTAACAAAGAATAAACAGCAGATAGACTTTCTTCTGAAAATTTATATTCTGGATCTATGAAATGAGACACAGGCAGAAACTATCAACAGTTCACTCACTGTTTGAGCACAACAACAAGTTTTGTACAGACAATCAAGGCTCTTGTTCCCCCGACCCCCAACTCATTCTCTTCTCCCCCTCCCTCCTTCATTTGAGATTCTAGAAAACATTTGCCACTTCTACCAATGTGGCCTAGTGTGTCAGCATCATCAAGTTAATACAAAGTTAACTGAGAGGCAAAGGAAATCTCAAACTTAGTTTTAACAACGTGGCTGCCAAGTCATGAGTCCCAATTGAAATAATTTAGAATTGATTTCTGCCTCCTTTTCAGTTTATCCCTTGGCTTTCTTAAAATTGCATCATATATGTAAATGTGCTGAGCATATGGTTATCATTCGGTCCAAATCATTAACACACGCATTGAGAAGAAAGAAATATAAAAATTTAGACATTTTAAGCTCAAACAACTAGATACCATGTTTCTACTCATAGGTTGAAGCTGGACCTAAAAGCATACAAATAGACATGCGTGTGTGAGTGTGTGAGAGAGAGAGAGAAAGAGAGAGAGAGAGAGAGAGAGAGAGAGAGAGAGAGAGAGAGAGAGAGAGAGAGAGAGAGGAGGAAAAGAGGGGCTGAGAGGGGGTAGGTAGGGATGAAAAGAGAGGCAGAGGGGTAAGAGGTGGAAGGAAGGGGGAGGGGGAGGGAGAGAGAGAGAGAATGCAGAGCTCTATCAGGTAGTGAGCAATTCTTATCTTTCCTATCTGAATGTGTTGCTATCATTATAGTGGGCAAAAGAAACAGCTGTCAGTCACGGTGGCTCTTAGTCTCCGGTTCAGAAACAGAGAATGTCACTTTTGCTTCTATACCATTGGATAACTAGTCTCATAGGCCATCTTGATATCAGCCAGTCACATGAACATACATATAGCTGTATCATCCCACTAGTTGGCCATCAAATTGGACAAAACAGTATTCTATTACATACTAAAGAAAACTACAAGTTTCATTTGGTTTTAAATAGTCCAGAGAATATGTTCCTAATTTTCAGTGACAGATGTAAAATTCCAAACCTAGTCATTTCTTATCTGTCCATCCTGTTAGAAAAGTTTATAAACACTGAACTGACCTGGATAACATTATGTCAAGCATGATAAGCCAACCTCGGAAAGCCAAATGCCACATATACTCACTGTAGCCTTAATGATGATGATGATGATGATGATGATGATGATGATGATGATGATGATGATGATGGTGGTGAGGGTGGTGGTGGTGATGAATTAATTTAAAAAAGGGAGATTTCCTGGAATTACTGAGGGGTGCAGAGGATCAAAGTACTTTGTATATATACATGAAGAAGCATAATAAAACCTTACCAAACTCTATTTGAAAAGGAAGGAAAATGGGGCCGGGAGTTTGGCCTAGTGGTTAAAGTGCTTGCCTAGCATGCGCGAAGACCCGGGTTCGATTCCTTGGTACCACATACATACCAAAAAAAAAAAAAAGCTGGAAGTGGTGCTGAAGCTCAAATGGTAGAGCTCTAGCCTTGAGAAAGTCCAAGGACAGTGCTCAGGCCCTGAGCTCAAGCCCAGGACTGGCAAAAAAAAAAGAAAAAAAGAAAAAAAAAGAAAAGGAAGGAAAGGAAAAGGAAGGGAGAAGATGGGAATGGGATGAAGGAGGCCAACTTGCTCAAAGAATGACATATACATCTTTGGAATTATTACAACAGAACTCCCTATATTATAAATGCATATTAATGAAAGGTTAAAATAAAATAAACATTTTAAGAAAATAAAGGAAGAGTCAGTAGCATACATGTAAAAAAAAAGAAGAGTATGACTAAAGTCCTACTTATTATGTCTCTGAAAATATGAAGAATTAACTGGAGTCTTTTGCTTTCCACCTGTAATACCACATCGGAAAACATCTCAGATTTTCTCAGCATGCTACAAAGATTCATTAATTTCCAGAGAAGGTAAGTAATTTCTCCCAAGGTGTTTTCAAGGTTCTATGTCCCCAGGGGAAAAATTACTCCAAAGCCTAAATTTATTTTTAGTTGTTATTAATGTCACGACATTGCACTTACTCAGGAAAGAATACCTGAAAATTTAATTTCTGACCTTGTTAAAATGATTCTAAATTGCTTTAAACTTTTCTTTTCTTTTTTACTTTGATATATTGTGCCTCTTGTACCATTAAGTTTATAGAGCCAAGGGCATTTGGTAATAAAATTAACTTGAATCTCCTTTCCAAACTTAATAGAATTATCTAACATAGTAGTTATATGTATAATTGATGCTCAGAATAACACATTTTGCTTTTCTGACACAGTTTTCTACTAACCTATTTTCTATGTGTATTTTCTATGTGTATTTTCTCTGTGCATTTACTTATTAAAATTACTTTCCTTTAAGGAAGAAATATTTTTCCCCTAAACTTTATTGGGCAATAATTTAAGAATGGGGTTTTTAAAGCAATTTAGGTCATACAACTCCATGTTTTGATATGCATACATTGTGAAATAATTGTGAAAGAATTAATTATATCTATCACTACTACTAGCTGCTATTTTCCTCCATGCATATGCAGAAGAGGTGAACAGTTAAAGCCCATTCCCAACAGATTTCATGCAAATGACACAGTATACGCAATCATTGTGCTGGACAAAGATGTGTAGAAATCATCTTTTGGACATAATCATAGTTTTGTAACCTTTGACCAGCACCTTTACTCACCTTTACTCACCTTTGACCAGCACCTCCCTCACCTTTACTCCATTTTGCTCTCTAGGGTTTTGCTTTTGACTGTACCGATGCAGCAGAATTTCCAAGGTTCTTCAACTATCAGGTCAACTACCAAGAATATAACTGCATTTTTCTTCCTGGTGGTACAAAGGTTTCAATTCAGGGCTAGCATTTTCTAGGCAAGCAGTCTACTACTTAAGCCAAGCCCCTACTTACTTTGGTTTTGTTTTCTTTTACTTGGGTTTTTGTTTCTTCAAGTGACATTTTTGCTTGAGGCTGTAATTTTACCTCTGCCTCTCATGTAGATGAG
Organism: Megascapheus bottae; assembly: GCF_031878675.1. NCBI lineage: Eukaryota > Metazoa > Chordata > Mammalia > Rodentia > Geomyidae > Megascapheus > Megascapheus bottae. Next base: position 45,683,167 of record NC_143522.1, on the reverse strand, counting down.
ATTAGTTATGTACTACTATGATTGGCCTATAACTAAATACTTTAAAACTAAACAGCTTAGAGGTGGTTGATAATAATAAAAGTGGCTTTTTGGATCCTTAATAGGTGGCTTACTGTTAAGTTGATTCAGAGAATTTATGCTTTATAATTTTTAATCTGGGGCTTCTCAAATTCTTGGCAAGCAATATAGCATTGAGCTATACCTTTGGCTTGAAAGTATATACTAATAAATACTTCCATAAGATATTCAATATCTATCTATTGAGCACCAAACTAGTACAGGGTAGCATGATGTAAATGATAGATACACAGAGAAAAACATAGTAGAGACTGTAGTAAAGAAGATAAAGCAACATAAATACACACATTTTAAAACACAAAGCATGGTACTTCAGCATTGTCTTAGTCTGATCAGATGCTATTTAAAAATGCAATATACAGCCATGCACAGTGGCTCATGCCTGTAGTCCTAGCTACTCAGGAGCCTGAGATTTGAGTATTGAGGATCAAAGCCAGCCAAGGCACAAAAGGACCCAATACTCTTATCTCCAATTAAACTCTAGAAAATGGGAAGTGGGGCATGGCTCAAGGGTAGGGTGGTAGACTTGAGCTGAAGAGCTCAGGAACAGCACCTAGGCTTAGTTCAAGCCTTATAACCACCCCCCCAATGCAATATACTGATGACTTACAAACAAAATAAATTTATTTCTCATATTTCTGGAAAGTACAGGTGTCCCCACATTCAGTGTATAGTGAGAACCCTTTAACATTTCCCATAGAAAAAAGGAAGAACATCTGTCTCTGTCATTTTATTTTCATTTATTTATCTTTGGCCAGCCCTGGGGCTTGAATTCAGGGCCTGAACACTGTCTTTGGGCTTTTTCAAGGCCACCTGAGCCACAGCTCCACTTCTGGCTTTTTCTGTGTATGTGGTACAGAGAAATCAAATCTGGATATTCATGCATGCTAGGCAAGCACTCTACCATTAGGTCAAACTCTGGGCCCCTGTCAGTGTCATTATATAAGGGTGCTATTCCCATTCTTGAAGACTCAATCTTCTTGACCTTATCACCTCTCAAAGACCTTGCTTCCTTAAAATATCATGTTAGGTATTATGTTTCAACATATAAATCAGAAGGAAACACAAATATTTGGCCATAGCAAATACAGATGTTGACGCCATACTTCCTACCCAAACAAAGCTATAAGAAGTTTTCAGTAACTTTACAAGGAGGAATAGGAGATACATTAGGTCTCCTTGGCACAGGTTGAAACTTTCTTAATAAGGACCAAGAAACAAAACAAATCAGAGAAAGTCTGGATAAGTGGGACTGCATTAAACTGCAGAGCTTCTGTATGGCAAAGGACATAGCGAGTAAATTAACTAGAAAGCCTATAGAGTGGGAGAAGATCTTCACCAACCATACAGTGGACAAAGGCCACATATCTAGAATATATCAACAACTCAAAAAATTGAATCACTCCAAAACTAATCTTCAAAGAAACAACCATCCCAAAGATGGGCCAAAGACTTAAAGAGAGTCTTCTCTGAAGAAGAAATAAAAATGGCCTATAGGCACATGAAGAAATGCTCAACATCTCTGGCCATAAAAGAAATGCATATCAAAACAACTCTAAGATTCCACCTCACTCCAGTTAAAATGGCCAGGATCAAGAAAATTAATAACAACAGATGCTGGAGGGGATGTGGCCAGGAGGGATCACTACTACACTGTTGGTGGGAGTGCAAACTCGTTCAACCACTATGGAAAGCAGTATGGCAGTTCCTCAAAAGACTAAACATAGAGCTCCCCTATGACCCAGCAATTCCACTACTTGGCATTTACCCAACCGTCCAGAAACAAGGGCATACTAAATCCACTAGCACAACAATGTTCATTGCAGCACTATTCACCATAGCAAAGATATGGAACCAACCCAAATGACCCTCAGTTGATGAGTGGAACCACAAGATGTGATATTTGTGCACAGTGGAATGCTACCCAGCTGTCAGAGAGAATGACATTGCCCCATTTGTTAGGAAATGGAAAGACTTAGAAAAAATCATATTAAGTGAAGTAAGCCAGACTCAAAGGAACTTAGGCTCAATGGTTTCCCTCATTTGGCATAATCAGTAGAAACCTTGGGTTCTCCTAACAGAGATTTACAATAGAACAAAACCTAGATGCATAAGGCCATATAGTATGACACTGAATGAAAGGACCTCCAGGATATAGAAACAAAAGGCATATAATGAGTGATTGTTGTCCTTGATGTACTATGTTATCTCTCGGAAAACAACATGATTGGCCGGGTGAGGGCGCGAGATAAATGGGGAACATGACACGAGAAAGGGTATCAATGCATGTGAAGTAATGCACCTTCTATCTGGTGAATATAATGTAATACTTCTATTAATTATAATAAAAATATATGAAAAAATGAAGTTTTCAGTATTGGCTTTAAAGCAATACAAAATTAATATATCCCTGCCAAAAGGATGATAATAGAGGTCATTTTCTTTTATTGAGAAGAACCAATGAAAGAAAGCATTGACAGAAATATGTAAAACTATAGAAAATGGAACTTAGCTAGTCACCCATCTGGGAGAATTAAATATCCTATTCATGACAAGAGAAGAAGTAGAAGAAAGATATTGGAGGCTTGAGTTACAACTTAATAAACTTAGATAACTTGCTGCAATGGGCCCAATTCACCAAATAGAAGAATGAATGGACAAGGCAGAAATATGAGAAGAAAAACCTTGTTATGGTGTGTAAAATTGATTGTATCAAAAGACTGGGGGGAAAATAACAGGAACAGGTAGGTGTTGAGAGTATTAACCATGAAGAAGCTCAAAGGAGCATCGTGAAGTACGGAAAATGATGGATGCCCTCTTCCCATGGCTAGGTACATACAGCATGCATGTATACCACATACTCAACTCCCTGAGCATCTAGTGTCAATTCACTTTCCTAAATGTAAGTGTTATTTCACCATAAAATGGGAGGAAAACCAAACCAAAACAAAATACTTCAGGGGGTAGAAAGGAGTAGAGATTGATTCACTTTCCTTTGTCTTGCCTAGTGCAATCCATTGATAATGCTGAGTGATTCTACTTTCAAAACATGTCTTCAATTCAAACATTTTACTTACTGTCACTCCTTGCTTAGTGCTATCAAATGACATCACTCACCCATTTTTAATAAAGAATTTATTGACATTGATTTTTACATCATGTTTCAAATGTCATGTTTAACAAACAAGTATTAAAGAGGGAAATCTCTATATACAATCACTGGCACATAGATTTTAGGACATAATTAAAATCAAGCTGAGGGTTTGTATGTCATAGATACATATTCATGTATGTAATAAAACATTATGTCTATATAGCATATAGCCCATCATAGATTTTTATGTCTATGTAGTTATGTTTGTATTTCCATAACCATGTCCATAACCTTGGGGATCCAAATATTGAAATCACGGTGTCTTCCTAAATTGTCTTCTTCTCCTAGCATCTTAGCCTGTCTTCCTTGTTTTTTTAGCTCTAGAATTGTATGTCACTCTAGCTGAAAACCCTTTACGGCTTCTTAGGTGTATATTACAGCCTCCTCATTTTGTTTTGCCAAGGTTTCTGTGACCTCGCCTTTGTCTCCACAATACCATTCTCCTCTATTTCCCATGGGCTCTGCCCTGGGAACCCTGCCTATTGTTGTCCACAAACATACCAAACTCACTGAATTAGCTCTTCTTACTGTAGTTTCAATGCTTTCCCCTGATAATTCATTGATCCTTTTTTTATCATATAGACCTCTATTTAAATGTCATCTTCTCAGAAAGTAGCCATCTTTACATTGTAATAGTAGAAAAAAAGATGATTAAAATAGGCTGATTAAATAAGAGTAACGTGGATAGTAATAAATGCCAGGCAGAAATAGGAGGTAGCATGTCGTGCAAGTGTGAAAAAGGATACCTATCTGAAGCCTGCTAAGTGATCCCTACACCATCCTGGTTATCATCTAATTTCCAGTGGAAATACCATGCTATCATAAGAGAAACATGACTTTGAAGTAAAGAATGCTGGATTTTTTTTCTGGCTGAGGCAGTTGAACTCAAGACCTGGGCACAGTTCTTGGGCTCTTTTTGCTCAAGGCTAGAATTCTATGTCTTTGAGCCACAGTACCACTTCTAGTTTTCTGTGGTTAATTGAAGATAAGACTCACAGACTTTCTTGTGCAGGCTGGTTTTGAACCAGGATTCTCAGATCTCCTAAGTAGCTAGAATGATAGGCCTAAGCCACCAGCACCTAGCTAAGAACACTGGAATTATTTTTTAACCCCTTTCTTTCTGTGTAACAGTAATTATATCACTTAGTTTCATGTCAGTGGCAATGATAGTTCTTCCAAGTGATTTGTTCATGAGGTTTGTATGAGATCATTGTGAAAATTGTTTCACTTTGTGACTGGGTACTTACTAGCCAATTTGGTAACTTAAGGGAAATAAAGTTTAATAAATGAGAGCCATTGTGATCTTGCTAAAAGCATTAATGAGTGAATGTGATGAGGTAGTGTTTTCAGGGTTCCTTGATTTTAACTCATATAGATAACAAATGAATCATTTCTTAATGTCAAAAACATCATGTATCAGAGATGCATGATTATCTTATGACCAACCACACTGCTAGATCACAGAGGAATTAGAGATAGCACCTCAGAATCTTAGATGCATTTTCTTTTTAAACTTGGCACTACATGCAGCTTCTGTGAAGAAGGGGGCTACGTCACCCAAATTACCTTCAGGGAAATTTCATTAAACACAGCATGTACTTATTCACAGGAGTCTAAGCAGTTACACTCCATTTAAATTGCTAAACTGATTCTGTTAGACAAACCACAAACCATTATATTACTGGAAAACAGTATAAAGGCAAATAGATCTCTTTCTTCTTTTTCCCATCTGCTGGCTGAGGGAAATGAGACATTACAACTTACCACAAATCTGTCTTCATCAAATGAGTTTGGGTATAAATTTAAAAAATACAACTGTTTGGCTTTGGATATGTATCATATTTATGTATATTGAACCATTATAGGGCTCACTCAGGGGTTGTCCGGGAAAATTTTTAAAGTTTGTGATGATTCTTACAAATCTTCCATTGGTTAGTTCTAAACACCTGGACAGAACAATATTACCCTTAACCTGAATCTCCAAGTTATCCCAGATTGTGTATAATATTAAAAAAGACTAAATTCTTGTACAAAGCGAGATATTTTGGATTATTAGTTATAAATTTAAAAAGAATATCATATAAGAATAGAAGTTTTCTTGGCCAATTTTACTTCTTCTGAGAGTCTTCTAAGAAGATTCTCTTTAGCTCATTTGTCCATTTATTAATTGGGTTGAATAGCCAATAGACACATGAAGAGATGCACAGCATTTCTGGCCATAAAGGAAATATAAATCAAAACAACATTGAAATTCTACCTCACCTCAGTTATAAAGGTCATTATCAAGAAAGCAAACAATAAAAGATGTTGGCAAGGATTGGGCCAAAAGGGAGTTGGTAGGAATGCACACTTGCACAACTACTCTGTAAAAAAAATGTGTAGGTTCCTCAAAAAAATTAAACATGAAACTACCTATGACACAGAAATCCTGCTCCTGAGTATTTACCCCAAAGATTATAAACTAGGGCACAATAAAGCACCAGTACAACCATGTTCATTGCAGTATTTTCACTAGAGTGAATGTCTGGAATCATCCCAGATGGTCTCGGTGAATAGATGGATTGAGAAAGTGTAGTATATATGGTTTAAAGCCCCAGCACTGGCAAGAGCAACAACAACAAAAGAATAATATTGTACCATTTGTAAAGAAATGGGAAAACTTTGAATAATTAGGTTTTGTGAAGTAAATCAGGCCCAGAGAGACAAAGAATGTTTTACCATATACGCGGAGGCTAGATTTAGTATATAAACTCAGAAGTAAATATGTTGAGTGGTATGTAAGCATATGCAAATATATCCACTGGAACATGATAGATTCAAGGGAGATCTCAAATAGTGTAATTCTTTAGACAGGCAAAGTCCAAGTTAAGCAAAAGAAAAACCCAGGAAATGAGTATTCAAAAGGTGTGGCATGGCATGAGGTCAAAGGGAAAGATATAGATGAATAATGAAGAGGAGAAGAGGAGGGAAATGCAGACACCAGTGGCTCACTCCTGTAATCTTAGCTGCTCAGGAGGCTGAGATCTGAGGCTCATGGTTCAAAGCCAGCCTGGGCATGAAAGACTGTGAGACTCATCTCCTATTAACCACCAGAAAACCAGAAATGATGCTGTGGCTCAAGTTGTAGAGCTCAGTGACAGTACCCAGGCCCAGAGTTCAAGCCCCAGGACAGACAATAAAACCTCCAATGTATATCCTACAAAATTAATAGGAATGGAGGAAGGATGAGTGAGGGAGGGATGGGTGAGAATGTTGGAAGGGTGACACTTATCAAGATATATTGTAGTCATAAACTGCTTTGTTAAATGGCAACTATTTTGCACAACTACATAAAGATAATTTTCAAAAGAATAGAAGTTCTCAATTTCTTATGATCAATTTTCTATATTAGGTTTCCTTCAACCTTCCCACTCATTAAAAAAGACATTTGAAGGAAATTCTGCTGAAGCTAAACATTATTTGTTCTGTTTCCGTAGGTATATTTATATCTGATCAAGAAACTCCTTCCTTAATGCTTACTATTTTAATGGAACTTTTCCATTTAATATTGATTGTTCCTTGTCTCGCATGAATTGAATGTTCTCAGATGGCATTACAATTTATCATGTAAGTTCTAATGGGATTTTTTTCTTTTAACTTGGTAAGACTACTAATTTCATGACTCTTCCAGATATAATTCTTTATAATTCCATTAATATTTATTCACATAATAAAAATAGTTTTATTGTACCACTGAAGATACTAACCTAGGCAAGTTTATTACTATTGCAAAAGTGAAATTGTTTTATAAGGGAAATTTACAAGCCTACAAATTGCCAGATCTATTCAATTTGTAAAGATCACAAGAAAACTGAGAACTTGACTTTGACTAAGTCATGTATAGTAAAGGATTAAAGCCTTACTGAAATGATTGAGTTTTTCATAAAAATGAAAGTTTGTATCACTAAACATCCCATTTTCGAAGCATTTCAAAATATTTCACAGAATATTTTTCAGCAGATAAAAGTATGTGTCTTTTTCAGGAAAGAGCATGCAGCCTTGGGGTGAAATTTCGGCATTATCTAGAAATGAAAAAGAAGCTGCTGTTGCAAAACTAATATTTAAAATTTGGAAATTATGATAGGATTAACTTAATACACTAGGATATTGCTGTGAAAATAAGAACATCGATGGCTGGATTAATATCATTTTATAACTGACTCTGAGGATACATTTGGCATGACTTTACTCAGAAAGTATCCATCTAAATCCTTAATTTGTACAGTGTTCATTGCAGCAATTACAAATGATGATTAAATTCAACTCTATCTGGATTGCTGCCATTTGTCCTGTTTTCATGTGAGGTGCTGAAGATTATACCAATCCTCCATTACTTTCAGTTCTTCTCACTGTGTGTCCCACAATCATCCACTGCCCTTTCCTTCACAGGGACTACATATTTCTAAACCACATTACTGATTTCTCATGGAATGACTATCAGAAGACAACCGAGTTAGTGAAATGTAATCAAAGTTGCTTTCCATGAACTAATATAACCACCACTCTGGAGAGCAATCTGGGGGTTCCTCAAAAAAAAACCTAAATATAAATCTTCTCTAAACTCCAGCCATACCACTCCTGAGCATCTACCCAGAACATCAAAAGCCAGGATACTGTAAAGACACGTGCACATCCATGTTCATTGCTGCACTATTTATAATAGCCCAAGTTTTGGAAACAGCCCAGATACCATGCAATAGATGAGTGGATCCCCTCACCTACACACAAGGGAATTTTGCACAGCCGTTAGAAAGATTAATATTGTGTCAAAATTGCTTTCTTGAAAGTCCAATCTCACACACTGAGATAAGTTTTGGGTAAAATTCATGTTCATAATTTCATGATCAAAACTTTGCCAGGCACTAGCGGCTCACTTCTGTAATCCTAGCTACTCTGGAAGCTGAAATTTGAGGATCAAGATTCAATGACAAATAGTGCAGGGAAGTTCGGGAGACTCTAACTCTACTTAATACCTTTCCCCATCCCCACCCCCAAGGTGGGAAGTGGAGGTGGAGATGTGCCTTATGTGGTAGAGTGCTAGCTTTGAGCTGAAAAAGTTAAGGGACAATATCTAGGTCCTGAGTTCAAGCCCAGTACTGGCACTCACACACACACACACACACACACAGGAGGCACTCACAATATTATTATTAATATTATTATTATTATTTGGTCTATTATGGGACTTGAACTCTGGGCCTATAGGCAACGTCCCTGAGCTCTTCAGATCAGGGCTACTGCTCTACCCCTTGATCCACAGTGCCACTTCTGTTTTTCAGGTGATTAATGGGAGATAAGAGTCTCACAGACTCTTTGGTGCTGGGGCTTGCTTTGAACCACAACCCTCAGATTTCAGCCTCCTGAGTAGATAGGGTTACTGGCATGAGCCACCGTGCCCAACTACACTCCCATTATTTTATTGGAGGGTGGTTGAGGGGATGGGTGAGAAGGTTGAAAGGGGTGAAGTTGATCAAGAGGCACTATATTCATAAACTGCTTTGTTAAATGGCACTCCTCTGTACAAATAACTACCTACAGATAAAAATGAAAGATTGAAATAAAAAATACAACGTATGGTAATGTTTTGCTGACTGTAGGTGCACTAGATTTCAGTAGATCTAGAATTTAAGCACCTCACCTAAGGGGAAAGTTTGTCTTCACTGATTGCTAATACCCTATGTTTACTTTTATCATTCTCTCCCCATTCCAAGACTATGTCTATTTTAGACAATTTATATAAATGAAATCACAACTGGCTTATATAACTCATTTATTCTAATAGAATAATGGCCTGTAGATCCATCCACATTGTTGTACATTATAGAATCCCCTCCTTTGTAAAGACTGAATTGTATCCTATTGTACGTACAGTTCACATTTCTTACTTCATTCATCTGTTGGTGGTGTGTAAGTAATCACATCTCTGTTGTCATGATCAGTGCTGCAAATGAATGTGGAAATGATGATCTCTCCTTAAGACTCTAAGCTGAAATTATTTGGTAATTTAATTTTTAATTTTTAGTGGAATTTCTATGAAGTTTCATATATTTTGTGTCAGGACTTCAGTTTCTTCACAGTCTTACCATCACTTGATGTTTATTAAAATATAATAATCACAAACTCCAACAGATGTAAGGAGAGAATCTCCATACTAATTAATAACATTAAGAATTTTTACATATACCTGAATACCATTTCTCACAGATGTCAAAAAAAGGAATTTGAGCACACTGAAGAAAAATATAGGAAGTCTCTTGATACAAAGGCTAGCAGCTGAAAAAATTGTCCTGATTGAACTGATTCTATCACATTGTATATGATCATTAAATACAAATGTATATGATCATTAAATACAAATTGTATATGATCATTAAATACAAATAATTGAGATAGGAGAATTACTGTATGCAATAAATGAAATACATTTTCTTGTTAATTTTTGTGAATATATCCCAGTATTGGGGCTTGAACTTGAGGCCTCAGTGTTGTCCCTTAGCTTTTTTTAGTCAAGGCTAGCACTCTACCACTTGAGTCACAGCTCTAATTCAGGTGTTTCCTGGTTAGAGATAAAAGTCTCATGGACTTTTCTGACCAGACCGGCTTCAAACCGTAGTAGCTAGGATTACAGGCATGAGTCACTAGAACCCAGGATAAATTAAATTCTTACATTTCCCCTTTTGCCACAATGAAAAATAGTATAGTACTGAAATGTGCTACTCCATTGAACTACTACAATTTCTTTCTTTACTGAAAAAATACCACACTGGTATAATAGCACAAGCAAATTACTAAGTCTCAATGATGGCACAGTATTCCTTCAAACCAAAAGCTGGGTGCTGGTGGCTAATGCCTGCAATCCTAGCTAATCAGGTGGCTGAGACCTGAGGGTCAAAGTTTGAAGCTAGCCTGGGCAGAAAAGTCTGTGAAATGTTGCTCCCCTCCTCTCCGGGGCAGCAACACGGGAACGGGGAGGGACACACAGGGCCAGCCTGTAGTCCCCCGGGAGCCGAGGGAGATGGTAAGTGTTGAAGACCCAGCCCTCCCCCAAATCACCGGGGAAGAAAAAACCACGCTGAGTCAGAAGCAGTGTTAACCATGAAAGCGCATCAGATCTCTCTGCTGATCTCTTGTTCTCTCTGATGCTCTCTGATGCTCTCCTCTTTTATTGCGTCAGACAATTAGTTACATACTGTTAGGGTAGGAGAAGGTGGGCACTGGGAAGCTAGCCAATAGGAAGAGGGCCTCTGTGCTACCACTAAGGGTCTGGGTGGGGCTTTCAGGTAGTGGGCAGGACAGGTGCAGGAAAGCGCGCGAGACTTGAGCTGCTGCGAGACCCGCGAAACTGCGGGGGGTTCAATCGAGTCACGTACACAGAGATGCCTTAAGAGAGGTATGCAAAAGACCGAATGCCTGGACAAAGCCCTTTAATTGCAGCTGAGCCAGAATCAGGCCTCAGAGATGGAGGCTAGGCCCCAACAGTGAAACACCAATAACTACCCACAAGCCCAAATTGAAGTTGTGGCTTATTGGTAGGCAGAGCCCTAACCTTGAGCAAAAAAGCTCTGGGCAGCCCGTAGGCCATGAGTTCAATCCCCACACAATTAAAAAAATATTTAAAAATAAAAGTTTTGTATGATTTTCTTTAAAGCAAGGAGAAAAATCAAAATATGGGTATAACTAAAAAAGTTTTAAAATCCAGGTTTCCCACTAGAGAAATCTTTCTTATAAAAAAGCATGATATTAAATAAGACATCTCTATTTTTATTGCTAGTGTAAGATAAAACCTTGAGGGAATTTTTGGATCTTAAATCTTATTGACTGGAATACCAAAGTAACTTTTGAGGTAAGATTCTTTAAGACATCCAGCTACTTTGTTTCAATGGATTATTTCAGGGAAGTAAAAATGTAAGAATGAGATTTAGACACATTCAATACTTTTTTTATGTGTAAGCAGCAACATTCTTTAGAAGTGAATGGATGATTTCTGTCCCTGACCACCCCCCTCCAAAAAAAATTAATGAATAAGGCTGGGGATTCTATTAGATTTTATTCTCAAAGAAAATTCCTGTGTCACTAGTTATTTCCAAAATTAGAAAAGTATTCTAGTGAGTCCCTAGTTAATCTCTTGCTGTTATTAATCTTTGGCTACTTCCATATTTATTTGTGCCCTAACTTATGAAAATAAAGTGAAAAGACATTATGTTTAACCACTCGCAAGCCGAAAGGTTAAAAGGGAAAACCAAAACAAGTTCTGAAGCAACGACTCTGGAGGGATCTGAATTTGAGGCAGAACTGAAAAACCCCTTGAATGCTCTGGCCCACAATCCCTTTGGTTATCATTGTTTAGTGCTGCAATGTGGAATATGAAGCGATTATTGGGTCAGATTTGAGAACTGTGAAGGTCCTCTAGGAGGGCTACATGTATAACAATAATGACTTTATATTTAAGAATAAATTGCATAGATACAATTGCTGAACAGTCAAGTTTTCTTGGTCATGATTAGTCTTGGGGTTACTTGCTTCAAACAAGGAAACAATATACTTATCTGTGTTTGGAATGTGTGTAAAAGTAGAGCTTAATGGGCTACCCAGAGAGTTGTTGCCCATTTAGATTCAAGCCCTGCTTGTGTATAAACATCCTGTCTTCTTAGTTAATATTATTCCCTTGTAGCAATCACGAAGCAACTTCTCTGCAATTTAGTTTTTGGGTTTGGAGTATGGAATATATGAGATTTACTAAAAGGCCATTTTACCCCGAAATGATTGCAAGTGCTAAACCTAGACTTCTTGGGCAAATAAGCCCATAAAATTTAATAAAGTGCTAGTGTGCAAGGCAAGTGAAGTGGAAAACTCTCAGAATTGCACTGACTTAAGTGGATTTCTGATTTGGGTATGCTGTTGATTATTTGCCATTGATTTTCAAATCAGTGGGTATACAGCTATGTGGGCATAAATAATAGATAGGTCTTGGTTTGTTTCTGATATTAAAACTGAAAAGTTTCTCTCATAAAATAGACTTAGATGCCAAGATTCTAGTTATGTATTTATATGTTAGGATGTATATGTTAAGCCTGGCATTTAAGTATGACTATTTTAATTAGTTACTCACCCTATGTACAATTTATGAAAAGTAAATGCCAATAAGCTCAAGGTCCTGGGTATGAATCTTACAAGTTTGAATTCCCATTGAGCTGCCTATGGTCTCCCTCTTCCAATGAATGACAACTGTCCTCATTAGGGTGGCTACTGCCTTTGTTGATCACAAAGGATCATGGAAATGATCGTGGTACATATCACATAGTAAATGTGTCATAAATACTGATGATTATTACTCTTACTGCTACACAGGTTTTAAGAAGAAACAAAAGATTTGCTCTTAGTAATAGTAAGAAATAGCAAGTTCATAAATGAAGAGCTACTCACAGTTTTAATGAAGGGCTACAATTGTATATGTATGATAAATGTTTGCAGAAAGCTCTTCTCCCCAAAATTGACAATTACAGATAATTATTCTGTAAGAGTATGCTACTTGGAAGTGATAGATTCTATTCATAGTTTTCTTAAAGAGGCATTTTAACAACAGAGAAGAACAGACTCCTATTTTAGGCTTTCTTAGTAGATATGCTCAATATTCTACTATTAGATGGTACTCTTCATAATCTTACAAATGAATGAAAGTTCAACTGGTTCACTTACTGGAAGACAATCAAACACTAACTTTCCTGCAAAAGAAATAAGGCAGAATCGGTTCATAATACCATTTGGCAGGGCAGATAGCATAACTCACACCACCCATCCGCTAGAACAGTGAGGGCTCCGGGGCAATCGATTTATACAAATCAAAAGTTGAAAAGGCCTTCTGGCTAACCTTTGTGGAATATTAGCTTGTGACACTAACCCCAGAAGATAGAGCACACCAATTTCAGTGTGCCAATAGTGATAAGAACCTTGCCACCACAGAGGACCTTGAACAACATTAAATTTTATTGCAATTTCTTGTAAATTTACACATCATGAGATTCACTACTTGTTTCGATGATCTCTTTTTCCCCCCTGTTTCTAAGTCTTGTTATACAAAAGTACTGTTAAATAACTTTTTTCTAATTTTACTGAAACTTAAAAACCCAAAGCAATTTGTGTATTTCGTATACAAATCTTTTTTTCTTTAAGAGGCTTTCTGTAGGTGGATCTCAGCATTATAAATCTACCATTTATATTTATTATATGGAAGAACTATGCTTAGGTAGAGTTGCTTCCCAAAAAAATGAAACTTCTGGGATTTCCATACTAAAAAGGTAAAACATATCATTATGCTAAGATGAATGAAGGCACTAATAAAAATAAATATTTTTCAGTAGAATCCTCTTGAAGTAATTTTTAAATTGGCAAAGTATTCAAATGCCAATAGTGAGGAGAGTATATAATATGAATGAAACCATGTTTTACAAGATATAAAATTTATAAGGTATAAAATAACTGACACTTTGTCCACATCATTACTGAAAATCTCCCTGGAAATTGAGAAACTTATTAAAAGACTAATAAATGTACTTGTGTTTATATTTCCATTACCATGTCCATAGCATTGGGTATGCAAATATTGAGTCTTCGTTCTTGTACTGTTTGGATCTAATAGCCACATATTAAGGATACCATGTGCCTTTTGTTCCTTAGGTCTTGACTTGTCTCACTCAACATGATTCGCTCTAGATTCATCCACTTCCCTGCAAATGTCATTATTTTATCTTGTCTGTTGGTTATGCAGAATTTCCAATGGAAATATAAACACAACTACATAGACATAAAACTTATGACTCTATAGACATAATGTTTTATTACATTGATTAATATGTATCTATGATATACAAACCCTTAGCCTAATTTTGATTAGTTCTAAAAATTAAGTGCCTGTGATTGTATATAGAGATTCCCTGCTTGAATACTTGTTCGTTAAACACGTCCTTTGAAGTATGATGTAAAAATCAATGTTAATAAATTCTTTAATTAAAAAAAAAAGAAAAAAAAGACTAATAAATGTTTTCCTTTCTCAGAAGGAAATGTTGTAAAAAATATGAAGCCATTAAGTGGGCAAATCCATGGTTTTAAATATAGTTAGCAGGAAAGTGGAATGGCAAAATGGAAAGTGACATTGGTAGAAATATTAGCAAGGGATCTTTGCAAGGATGAGGTTTAATTAATTAATACCAACTATAAAGATGGTTGCTCAAAATACGTGTTTGAATCACATGGCACTACTTTAAAGTGCCCAGAGCAAGACATTTTCCAAATAGAATAGCCTTCTTTTTGTTTCTGGAAGTCTGAGAAATGAAATCCATCCTATGTAACGTGAGATGTAGTATGCTATGCATTTTGTTGGTTATAGGGATAGTTATGAAAGCAGTCTGTTTAGTGCCACATCATTGGATCCGAAGGTGATCAGCTTGCATCTTCTTAACAGGAAAATAAAATCTGAATTTAAAATAAACTTTGCTCTACTAAAGACCTTTTTCAACAACTGATCTAATCAGAGCCTTGAACAATAATGCTCTCTGAACCTTGATTTTTGACCATATAGTCCTTAGGATACATACTGAAAATCCTGGCTTGCTTGCACATTTAGTTCCCACTGAGAATCACTAGGTGACATTGAACAGATGTCAAGTTGACTAAAAAAGATTTTCTATTCAATGAATAACTTTATTATGTATATTCATGACTATAGTGAAAGGTAAGTATTACACTAACAAATGAGTTCTGAGTGTAGATTAAAACCAGAGTGTGAAAGTCTATAAGAATACACTAAACAGCCATTACCAAAGTCACCAGGGGAGTGGCAAGCCTCAAAGATCTTCTTCTTCATTCATCTTCTCCACAGATCTTTGAGAGAGTGAGTTCATAGTCTCCAGAAGTATTTGATTTGATCGTTGAATATAGTGGATAGCCATAATGCTTCTTAAACTCATATTGAATATCTAGAAGGTCGGTTTCTGATCTGGAAACCATTATTTGATTCAGAATAAATTCATCAAGCAGATGCAAGATAGTGATTTGTTTGCCTAATGGAAAGTTTCATTATTCCATAACCACAACAAAAACACAACTGGTTATCTTAGGATATCTCATTTATAATGTAGTAGTTTATAGAAGAAATTTTAAAATGGTATTAAGAACCTGCAAATACAATCTAGATTATATTTTCTCCAAGGAAATCAGAATCTTTGTAATTCTAATCATTAAGTAGAAAGCAGGATAATAAAAAGTGCTGCCTTTGTTAAATACAAAAAAAATTTAAAAAACAGTGCTATTGCAACTGAAGATCAAGTCTCTACCCAAAAACCTTTATTTCTGAATACCCAGGTGATAGCCTAGATTAGATCATAACCCAAGGCAATAATAAAAAAACATCAGTGGAAACACCAGGATACATAAACCTCATCTAATTTACCTACTAGTATTGTAACAATGTCTATATCTTAGCTTTGAAAATTTCATTCTGGTTATGTAAGAGGCTAACACAGAGTGAAGCTAGGTAAACAGCCTGTAGGGTCTTCATAGTATCTTCACAGATTTTGCATGTATTTAAAATTGTTTCAAAATAGAAATACTATTTGAAGCAACATGAACTTCTCTTTGCTTCCCACATCCTTTCCATCCAATGTCAATGGCTATGCAGTGAGCCCTCAATGTCCCCTGATCTCAACTCCTATTTCAGTGCTCTGTGTTTGCTCCACCTCAGATTGTGCCAGCGGATCAGGGAGTTGGAAGGTGCTTCTCAGCTCCTTGACATATCCCCTCTGTAGTTATCTGAGCTCTTCTCTTGTCACCCCTGAGCCTTTATATAAAGATGTGGATGCGGGAATTCCCGGCTTTGTTTTTCCTGTTAGAAATTAAGCTCTTTTTGTAAAATCTTTATTTAGACACCTGGTAAATATTTTTAAATGAACCAATACCCAACTGAATCAATATATAATTGAAAGAAGGAAAAACAGACTATGGAAAAAGAGAGCTGATCATTTTAGGGCATCAGTAGATTCTTCAACTTCATGATAATTTAACTTTATAAAAATCATTTTTAATAAACATAATTCCTCTTTTCCTTGTTCTGTTACCAAACATTGTATTTGTTATTTGCTGTTAAAGATAAAAATGGATGTAGACATTATAGCATAATTTCTACATCTTGGGCAGTCTCCTGTAACTATTTTTTTTCACTTTCATATGAGTTTAATTAATTTGACAATCTTTGCCAGTATATCAGAGAAATAAAACATTAATAACTTTTTTCCTTAACTTGAGGTTTTTGGGTGTGCCAGTGCTAGGGTTTGAATTCAGGTCTCCAAGCTGCTTGTCATGCTTCCTTGTCTTGTTTGCTCATCTTATTTGCTTAGTGAAAACTCTACCACTTGAGCCCAAATCTTGAACCTTGCTTTATGCCAGCTATTTTCTCAACAGAATCTCACAGCCTTTTCTGCCTGGTCGGGCTTTAAACTATGATTCACCCATATGGCAACCTCCTGAGTAACTAGGATTACAGGCATAAGCTTTTAGCACTTGTTATAAACTTTCTTTTTGTTGTATTGTACTTGTATTAGACCCTTTTGTCTCCTTTTAATTTTAGCCATCAGTACTCATTGCCTTGTCTTTAGTCATGTGATTCAATAAGCACAGGTTTATTTGGATTTATAGTTCAGAAAAATTTCAGTGTGGACTAAACAATGCAGTTTCCCAAAGACAAAACAGTACTGTTTATTTCACTTAGACCCACCTCTACTCTTAACACAGTATAAAATCTCATATGTTGACATCTTTCACTTGGGTGTTTGTAAGACTATTTTAATGCAAAAAATTCTTCTTATTTTCACATTTTATTATTTAAACAAAGATACATATTCATGATAAAAATCACACATTATATCCAGGTCCTATATGAACAAACATTCTGACATGCACTTAAAGTAATTGTGAACGCTATTAAACTGGAGAAGTGGATATGGTTGCCTGTCAACAAGTAAATGTTTGAATGAAAAAGCTTTGGTATTCTCTACTGTTTTAGTTTCTAAAGGAGAATATTGTGTGTGCTTTCTTTATCATTGACTCTGGACGGTGTCATTTATCATCTATCATCTACTTAGTCGTGAGAGGTCATAGCCTCAAGGCCACACACACTTGTGTGTACTGTCTCTAAAAAGAGATGATTGAGAAGTGTTGTCCCAGAGGCAGACCATCTCTAACTCTGTGTTCTTTGACTTTACTTCTTTTTTTAAAAAAAAGGAAAAACAAAACATTTCCTCAGCAGTCTCTAGTGGAGGTGCCATTTGTATGAGTTCTTCATTCTCTGGGATGTGAGTCATCTTGGCAAGGAAATATGGAGCACATTTAGAGCTGCCAGGTGTTTTCTTAGATTGTTCTACCCAATCTTGGACTTCCTTTCCTTCTTAACAATATTTCTTTTTACATGTTTTAGTGCCAATATTATTCAGAATATGGAAGAAAAGTCAGGGTGTTAACTATGAAGACATTTCAGAAGTAAAAAATAACAAAGTAGTAGGTTTTAGGGACAAATTATGTTCAAAGATTCTCAGTAGCATGAAGCTGGGGACAATTACCAGAGTTGTAGTTTGGCTTATTAGAGTACTCCAGAGTAACTGAATACTTAGGATGTATGCATGTATGTATGTATGTATGTATGTATGTATGTATGTATGTATGGGTAGAGAGACAGGGAAAGGAAGAGAAAGATAGAGATATACAAAGACACAGAGAGAGACTTATAAGGAATAGTTCACATAACATTGAAGATGGAAAGTCCTAAGATCCTAGAGCCAGTTAAGAGGAGACCCAGATTCCCAGACATTGATAATAGAATTTTAGACCATGTTTGGAGCTTAAAAAGCAAGAGAAAAAAAATCATGAAAATTCCAGTCCAAGAAGAGTCCAAAGGCAGGAAAAGATCAATGCCTCAGTTCAAAGACTGTCACATGGAAAAGAGCAAATTATCCCTTTTCCCACTTTTTGTACCATTCTGGCCTTCAGCAGATTGGATGAGGCCCACACACACCAGGAGAGCTATCCTCTTTACTCAGTCCAATGATTGAAGAATTGATCTCATACACAAACATCCCCAAAGATATATCCAGAATAATATTTTGCCAAATATCTTGGTGCCTCATAGCATAGTCAAGCTGGCATATAAAATTAATTATCAACGGCAATTAGGTGATGTTTTCATCAATGGGAAAAGAAAAACTTGGTCTCTAGTCATATACACTGTATGGTAACTCACATTGAAATATCCAATTGGAAAATTGATGAGAATCTGGAACACTTTAGAGATTCTAGATTTAGAATTGGCAAGACTTGAAATCAGAAATGTATGAAATTGCCTGGAACCACACATTGATTAATTAACTGGGCTTTATTGGCCATCTTCTATGCCAAGTATACAGGAAATAGAAAAATATACAGGAAATAGGAAAGTTAAATAAGGGCAACTCCCACCATAAAGGCATTCAATTTCTCGGGTGTGAAAGAAAAGCCCTCAAAAATGTACAAATTATTTCATCAAATGTATGGTAGCTGTAAGAAGGAAAACGTATAGCAACTTATAATGAGATCCATCAAGTGCAACTGACTCATCTGGAGTAACTGAGAAGAGGTCTATGGAACAGTGGTAGGCACACAAAGACCTGAACTTTGTGTAGAATGAGCAAAAAGAACATGGCAACTAAAGGAAGTAAAACACATCTTTATATTGGCAACTTTTCAAAGTAGAGGAAGGGAGTGGTGAAACAAGATTGTAAAAGGAGCTGGGGATCATACAGGACCTTCTAGATAATGAGAAGGGCTAATAGATTAAATTATTGGTCTCCATTCCTTGCTCGTCTACAGTTGAATTATGTATCTGCTCCTTGCCATGGCTTCCTGATAAGCTTAAGTAAGCTATTGTCTCATCCCTTGATTTTTATGTGTTTTGGTCAGAGATGGAGTTTCACTCTGTAGCCCATAAAAATTTAGAATGTCCAATCCTCCTCTAGGCATTCACATAAAGGAGAATAGTCTTAGGGAAGGAACACAAAAGTGCAATGCTTATGTGCCTCTGATCATATAAAATAAAATGAACTTCAGGAAATAGAAACAAGGTTTTTTTCTGTGTTGCTGCTTTGTTTTGTTTTCTTTCTGTTTCATTGGTTTAATCTGTCTTTGGGAGAGTGAGGTGGGGCATAGAAATGGAGGGACATACGATGAACAAATGCAACATATCATTGGCAATGTGCTGAAATTCAGCTATACAATTTGTGGCTGGGACAGGAAGGAAAAACTCTGAGAGAGTGAGGGAAGGGGTAATATGATCCATAAAGAAATGTACTTATTATCTAACTTATGTAACTGTAACCCCTCTCCACATCACCTTCATAATAACAAAAAAAAATAAAGAGTCTCTTGAATTTGTTTGTCCAGGCTTGCTTTGAATCTGGGTTCTCAGATTTCAGCTCCAGAGTAGCTAGGATTGTAGGTATGAGCCACAGGCACTCAGCTTCATATGCCTTTTGTTTTAAATATTATCCCAACTCTGATTGGTATGTAGGCAGCGGATACTCTAAGTGTTATTTTAGGCTACTTCTTTATTACACGAGTCATCAGAGACCTCCTACAATAGTCTGCTAAATTTTTTTGTCATACTTGCTTCTTCTGTAGAAATTGATATAATGGATTCATCTGGTAAAGCCTGCAGTTCAGCAAGTCTCCTTGCTTCTTTTCTGACATAATGTTTCCTTCTTTTGGAAACAGACCTTATCTTAATATCTTCAGCTGTGATTCAGAATCTAAACATCATTTACCACTACTATCAGGATCTTTCACGTCTTTCTCCATTTCCAGGGTAGAGAGCTTGCCTTTGACTATCTAATCCCACTCCTTATGTGACCTTCACAATACTGATTAGCTACAAAAAATTGGTTGCTAACTAGAAAGTCCTCACCAGTTCATACGAGACTTTGTATATAGTCCTGCTTTTCTGAATCTGATGAAGATTAGTAAATTAAGCAGGCTGGCATTTGTCATGGTAACAAAACATGTAGTTCCTGTACATTGAACATATGATTTGAATAGATAAGAAGAGTGGTACTGATTGTCCTTTTCTTTAAGAGAACCTGAATCCTATTTAAGAAACCAGAAAAGAGATTTTCTTGATAATCATTGCCCTCTTCCTCCTCAACTACAAAAGTACTGTGTTTCTTCATATGAGACAATTCATGAAAACCAACAACAGGTAATGGAAAATAATATTTTAAACATCTATTTTTTTCCTGCATTTCCAAGCAATCCACAGATAAAGAAGATTCAAATAAATACATAAATTTCAGTCTATGTGAACATTTTAACTTCTCTTTCATAAATTGGTTGCAAAAATGATTTCTAGGTGAACGCGCCTTTGCAATGTGTCAGTATAAACCATTGTAATAAAACTGTATAACTTATTTTTCATTTAGGATCCTCTGTTCCCCTTAAACTGTTTGTTCCTGTCCTGTCTATTATTCTCACTGTTCATTGAAAATGATTTACTCAGGATACAAAAAGTCACTCTGCTTCTTTACAAATCTAAGTCCTCAGAACTTTCTCACACCCTCTTAGAACTCTTTCAGGGTTAAAAAAAAAAACCCACTTCCAAATCAGCCTTTAAAATTACAATCACTTTGAAGGGCACACCAGCCTTACAGCAACCATGACTTTAGCAGTGTTCAAGGTATTGTTCTGACTTTTTAGTGTCCAGATTTTTAGGCACTGGGTGATTTCATCATTTCCTCTATTTTATATTTTTATATACAGTAGGACTATGTTTCAAAGAATAAATTTAGAGACTTTGGTTATAACACTTGGTTCACTGCTGCATATAATTAACACATTCTTGTTCGCTTCTGCACTTAATTTAGAGCAACATTAAATTTCCATGCAGCTCACAAAAGTATGTGTGGATTGTGGGAAGGTAGTTAAGAGCTGTAGTCAGTTGGGATGGGATATGCACAGTTAGGGACAATGCTGTTTACCATGTCTCCCTCCTGGTAGCTTTATTGGCTTCTCTTTAACTCTTGGCTTTGGCTCAGGTCATCAGGGTAGAAATCTTTCCTTTCAGGATTCATGTCTCTCAGTACTAACACTGGTGAGGACCACTTCTCCAGCTAAGAGAAAAAATAAACTCTAGACTATAGCTATTTGTGCAATAGCTTCCTGAGAATAATCCCTCTAGCCATTCATTTATGGATTGCTCTTCACCATATAGGCCTGGTAGTACAATTCTCCTAGAGGAGATTTAAGTTCAGGATGATTGTCCATTAATTATTCTTTGATATGGAAAAGTCATGTGGCGCTAGTAATAATGATGATAATAATAGCAATAATGAATAATTGCAGTAATAAACCTTATTGGATGGCACACTTATTTTGTTTCAAAACACTGTCTTGATGCTTTCATCATCACAAAATTCCCATGGCTGTTATTGCTATTATTGTCATTTCATGGACAACTTATTATTATTGTGTGTGTGTGTGTGTGTGTGTGTGTGTGTGTGTGTGTGTGTGCCAGTCCTAGGATTTGAACTCAGTCTGTGTGATGTTCCTGAGTTTCTTTTGCTCAAGGCTACAGTTTTACCATTTAGATCACTTTCAGATTTTTGAGTAGTTTACGGGAGATAAGAGTCTACTTTCTTGTCTAGGCTGGCTTCCAACCATCCTCAGATCTCAGCCTCCTGAAGAGCTAAGATTGATGGGTATGAGCCATTAGCCTTCAGGTCATGAATAATCATTTGATAGATTCTACATTCTCCTGTTTAGGATTCTGTCATGCCTTGAAAAATCATTTCATAGTGAATAGAGCATATCTTGGATGTATTTTAACAATTCTGAGCTACAGGAAAATCTCTCAAAAGAGAGGACTAAAGGGTTCAACTTCTGGTGAGTGAAAACCAGAAGTAAGCCAACATTTACAAGGGCACTGTTTGTAACAGGAAAAAGGACATGGGAGGACTTGTTTGGCCTGGCATGCTAGCCAGTGATGGGGATAATCTAAGATATACACCAAAGATATCCTTTGAGGAAGAACTGATGCCAAAAATTATAGGACTGTGTGGCATAGACTTCTTGTGGTAGGGTAATATCTATTTACCATTCTTTCTTGGGACGTAAGCTCCCAGTTTATAGAATGCCTTTTCCTGACTCCATTTGACTGAGTTATATGGTCAGTGGAGATAAACAAATATAATTAAGTGAAGGATACAGATAGCTAGGAAAGGCTGTTTGTTCCTTTACCCGCCCACCCCTGTCTCCTGGAATACACAATTTTTGTTGCTGATTCTAAGGCTTGAATTCAGGACCTGGTTACTGTCCCTGAGCCTCCATGCTCAAGGCTAGCAATCTACCAACTGAGCCACAGTGCCCCTTCCAGCTAGAATACACTTTTGATTGCTGGAGTTTCAAAGCCCTCATTAGAGTATTACACTGACTTTGCAAATGGCAGTCTGGTTCTAAGAATGGGAAAGGGAAACAGGTGGAGGATGTGTCTCTGACAATCATGGAGCTAACTACATCTGTCCTGGACTACACACTTCCAAATTCATTTGATATAGAATATAATACTTCACAAGTTGGTCATCTCTATCCATGGATTTTTTTTATACATTCAGGTGAATGTAATTCTATCTGAATATATCAAGTTAGCTGGAGAATCTATGAGCAGCTGAACCTTCCAACCTTTCATCAGGGAAGAAGATTCAGAAGTTCTTCAATCAGTAGACTGGTCCTGAAGAAACAGGGCAGTGAAGCTATTTGAGCCAGGAATTCCCCTTGCCCACGAACAGAGTTTATCTATTTGCCTCTAGGATTGGTCATTGACAAAACAAGTCCAGCTCCCTTCCAGATGGAATATTCCAAATTGTATAGCTGTGAGAGATTAAGACAGATAACACCAGAGTTGTTCAAGATCCACTGAAAGGAAATCAGAAAATGACATGTGATTTTGTCCTGGTCAGAAGTGACACCCCTCAAACATATTCTCCTGAAACCCAATCACACTGTTTGGCTATTTAGAGATTTCCTTTGGCACAGAATTATTATTACTTTTGGATTAGGTCATGGTTGGTATAATCAGAGTCTAATAGACTGGCACAAATACAGACTCATTAAAACAGGCATAAACATTTTTATTCAAATAAGCTGATGTTTATTTTTGGTGTGTGTGTGTGTGCTGGTCCTGGGGCTTGAACTCAAAGCCTGGGAACTGTCCTTGAGGACTTTTCCATTCTACCACTTGAGCCACATCTCCACTTCCAGGTTTTTTAACTTTTTAACTTTTTTTTTCTGTCAGTCATGGGACTTGAACTCACAGCCTTGGCACTGTCCCTGAGCTCTACTATTTGGAGCCACAGTTCCGCTTCTTGATTTCTTGTGGTTAATTGGAGATAAGAGCCTCACTGACTTTCTACTGAAGGTGGCTTTGAACCATGATCCTCAGGTGTCAGCTTCTTGAGTAGCTAGAATTACAGGTGGGAGATACTAGCACCTGGCCATTTCCAGCTCTTTCTGCTGATGTTTACTTGGAGATAAAAGTCTTATGAAAGTCTTCTTCCTGGGCTAGCTTCAAACCTCGATCCTCAGATCTCAACCTTCACAGTAGCTAGGATTACAGGCATGAGCTACATGCTCCACACCTACTAAATAACCCAGGGGTTATCCTACTGAATGAGAGAGAACACCCAGGTCAAGAAGGTCAGATAGCCAGTGAATTAAAAAGTTGAGAACGCTCTAGAAATCTCTGGACAATGTGATATACAATTTTGGCTTTCTTCTTGGTTTCTCAAACTGCTTCCACTTGTGTGCTGGAAAAATGAAAACGGTGTTCCGAACTTGGCATCATTTGCTCTGTGAGCTTCATATCACACTGAGTTAGATCTAGAACTTGCAGATTTTAATTGAATCCAGCAGGCTCAGGTTTAATGAGTAATTGCCTTTGGTGGGCATAGGGTTCCATAGCAGAGGCAGACAGGGATTGAGGTTTGACTCAAGCCCTCAGGAATGCATTGTATCTTCAGAGTACTACCAAGGTCTTCCAGCACTCCTCTTTAGGAGGGGATGTATTTATGTGCAATCTAAGGATTCTATCCATGACATTTGTTCTCTTAGATCCTATCAAGATGCTAACTTGTGCCTTCTGATGTAGCTGGGGTGGTAAAAACACACCAGTGTTTTGAGATCGTCACACGCACACTGATAAGCTACCTGATATGTGTGCATGGCTGCACCTCACGTGACTAAGGCAACTTGAAAGAAAACAGGACATTTTGGTTGGGAATATAACATACAAATAAAATGCCTACAATAGGACGGAAAGCTGCTAATTTGATTTCTGTCTTATCTTTTGCTCTAGATCCCATTACAGTCTTCCTCACTTCACAGGGACCTCATCTGTACAATCCAGTGCTGTGGGAAACATCTGATGAGTAATTGTGTTCATATTTTAATCAGATAGAACTCCTTAATTGACAGCTTAGGGGCAGCTATTTTAGCATAGATACCATTTCAGTAATAGATGTCCTTGCTTTTTTTGATTTTTGAATTTCAAATTTCTCACTTGCTGGCTAGGAACTCTTTCACTAAACCCTTTGCCACCAGACCTTTTGTTCTGATTATTTTCTAGAGAAGATCTCAGGTTTTTTTTTAACAGACCAGCTGAGATAGTATGCATATAACACCATACCCAGTGTTTTTTCTTTTGAGATAGGGTCTCACAAACATTTGACCTGGTCTGGCCTAGAATTGATATTCTCCTGAAACCCCCCCACCCCCCGTAACCTGGCTATACCACCCACGCCCAGTAATTTGCTTATAGAAATGACTAATACATGTAAACTTTCAATACTCCTATTTATTTTAGGATGTGGCTCAAAGAAATAGATTTCACATTTTCATCCATATCTCCTAGTAATAATTATTCTATCCTTGTGAAAATGTTTCAGTAAATTTTCTCTGTTCTCAAGATTAAATATGTTCCTTGGTCTTAAGCACAAAAAGATGAAAGATAAAATATACGGAACAGAATGTAAAGTGAAAAGAACCCTCTCACACAGAAACAATAAGATCTGGATTTAAATGTACTAGCTACGACAGCTTAGACAACTCATTTAATTTTCTGAACTTTAGTTTTCATTATGCAAATTGGCCAGCACCTGAACCTCTGTCTCTGCATGACTCTGAAGCTTAGCTGGGATCATTACTTGTACTAAATGTTCCATTCTGGCTGGGGATATGGATGATAGAGGATTTTCATTTGTGGGGCCAACAACATATGACTAATTTCAACATTTTCCTTACACTTGGGTAGGTGAAAGGGCTATAAACATAAAACTTCTCTAAAACATAAGTCTCTAAAAGAAAAGATAACAGAAAGATCAATTGTGTGACAGTAAATGATATTAGAAAATTATTGTTCATGTTTACAGTGTTCTTGATGGGAGCATTGCATTTTAAAGGAAAATGACAGTCTTACACGATTCATACATCTATTTAAAGATGAACTATCTTGAGTCCTGCAACATCATTTTAAATGGCCGCACAAATACTATAAGCACTTTATGCAGTGTTTATATACTGCTATATAATCAGTCAATATTACTTACATAGACCCCAATAGCAAAATGTCAAAATAATAAGTGTATTATAGGAATGAGTATATTATTATTATTTACTATGTTCTTCCAACTTTGTATATGTTTAGAAGTTTAGAAGCTTTTGTAATAGGGTGTTGGAAGGAAACAATAACATCATGGTTATAAAGCTAATTTGTAAACTATAAAGACACATAGCATCATGAAGTACATTAGCAAGAAGCTTATCTGCCCTTTGTCCTGATAGATGAGGAATTGCCATGACCAAGGAGAAGCCGATGAGACCCACCAAAATCAGTTCATTTGGCTCCCATAGATAAATAACATTTCTGTTTATTGTCTGATGTAAATAGACATCTCTAGGTTAAATCTGAGAGGGACATCATGATTGGGGGCAAATGGATGTACTGTTTCATCAAGGCAGCCAACATACCCATAAAACCGAACAGAAGGACTTTTAGGGGTAATGCTTTATATTTAAATGTGTCAGTCCTGGGACTTGAACTCTGGGCCTGGATACTGTTCCTGAGCTTCTTTTGCTCAAGACTAGCACTCTACCACTTGAGCCACAGTGCCTCTTCTGGCTTTTTCTTAGCAATTTATTGGAGATAAGAGCTCTAAGACTTTCTTGTCTGGGCTGGCTTCGAACCATGATTCTCAGATCTCAGCCTCCTGAGTAGCTAGGATTATAGACATGAGCGACCAGTGCCTGGCAGTCACCGTTTTTTTAAAAAAAATAATATAAACTGACAGGCCATTGATTTGATGAGAATATCATAGATTGGTTTAAATATATCCCTTATGTGTAATCAATATCTCCAGCACACTTTAACAATGCATTTCAGGGTGCTACAGTCTTCTTAGACATCTCAAATGAGATTTACCTAAAATTAATATCATCAAATCACCCAAGAGTTTATTTCTTTGGCCCAGTAATTGACGTCTATAAAATTGTCACTGGAGAAGCTGAAGGGACAGCCTAATACAGAATAAAATTGGTGACTTGCTTTCCTTACACTTTTTCAGAATGTATTAGACATTATCTATTTAGACAGACAAAAGAAATGTCATGGGCCAGGAGTTTGGCCTAGTGGTAGAGTGTACACCTAGCATGCAGGAAGACCTGCATTTGATTCCTCAGTACCACATACATAGAAAAAGCTGGAAGTGGTTCTGTGGTTCAAGTGGTAGTGCTCTAGCCTTGAGAAAGCCCAAGGACAGTGCTCAGGCCCTGAGTTCAAGCCCTAGGACTGGCAAAAACAAAGCAAAAAAACAAAAACAAAAAAGAATATCATATTACATGTTTTTTTTTCCTCTAAAGAAATTAATTTCTTTTTCCCCCCAGTCCTGAGGCTTGAACTCAGGGTCTGAACACAATTCTTGGGCTTTCCTCAGGACTAGCACTCTACCACTAGAGTCACAGCACCACTTCGGCTTTTCTTGTGTATATGGAACTGAAGAATTGAACCCAGGGCTTTGTGCATGCTAGGCAAGCCCTCTACCACTAGGCCACACTTCTGGCCCTCCTCTAAATGAATTTCTTATTCTGAAGTCAGAACCCTTACAGAGATGTCTAGTTCAGGAAGTGATCTGACTCACTGCTTTTTTAAGTTAATCTATTGATAGCGTGTTGGTATTTGGCATTGGTTCCATAGCACCGACTACCTGACATAGCTCTTTGCTGCTCGTCTCTTTCCTAGCTGTTCAGAAGAAGGTATAAAAGCTGTCTCTAGATCCATCATCATGAGGAAGTGAATTCAAAATAGTACAAACTGAGCAAACTGACTTTAGACCTCTAGCTCTAAGGTAACACTATATACCAGTTCCACCTTAAAAATTACATTGATTATTTTCTGGAGTCCATCTGAAATATTTGTTTCATCAGGAGCCTAATCTCCAGCCTAGTAAGTAAGCAGTAAAGTCATATCAGAAAGAAGTCACAATAAATAACAAATTGGAAAAGAGTTAAAGGAAAGGAAGTGGCTCAGCTCCTGACTTCAAACATGGGAAAAAAAAAAACCACATGATATCTGAAACTAATTACTTGAGGAAAAAGGGTTGGAAAAGTGCACACTCCTATAATCTACAATGACCAATAGCTAAATGAGAGCTGAAGAGACAAACCAGCCTGTGTAGACTCATGAAAAAGACCTAGGAGAAATGCACTAAAAATGATCCATAATGATTCCAGCATGCTAGAAAGGGTGAATTATTGATCCATTTATTCTAATTTTCTGTTTTTATTGAAAATACATGGTATGCCATATAAACAAAGTTTGTAATATATAGTGTATAGTTAATATAGACATCAACACATTATCATCATTTCAGGTTAAGGATATTTTAGAAATATTTAACCTTCCTCTTGTAGTTCAGTAAACTTCTTAAGAGCCCAATTTGAAGCCTCTTACCACAAAACAGCATAAATTGTATGTTGATTCTATTGTATACTGGATACATTTTCTCTTGTCCTAAAAAAAGTTTGAAACTAGCAGTTAGAGCTGTGAGTAAGCAATTTCTGCATATATTTGCATTTCCTTTATGTTTAACAGTTAGCTCTGTGTCAAAAAGTCAAAGACACAAAATTTTTCTACGAATATCTTAGAAGGAAAATTCTTTTTGAATAGTACGGTAATCATTGGTCAAGACTTTCTAAAGGAATTGGTTTCTGCCAGGTGTGGTAGCACATACCTGTCATCTTAGCATTTGAGAGGAGGAAGCAGGACAATAACAAGTTCAAAGCCATCCTGAGCGCATAGTGACTTTGAGTACAGCCTGAGAGACATAGTGAGACCCTATCTCAAAAAGAAGGAAAAAAGAAAAGACACTGGTTTCTGTTAATTCCATGCATGGCTCATGGTATTTGTTTGGGGGTTTTTTTGGTGAAATTTTCATAATTTAGTTTTAAGTAAAAGAAGCAATAAATTTCAATTTACTAGACTGGAGTTTTGAAGATTTTTTTATTTCTATTTAGTTCAATAAATAGTGTTATGATGTATAAAAAGATACACAGTACACAGGTATTTGCTTGATAATAAGAAAAAGACTACAACAAGGAAAAGAAAAGTCTCCATTTAGGTATGTCATACCATAAGGATTTATCTGTCCAAAATACCTGCCCAATCAAACAATTTGGTCATTTCCATGTTAAAAGCAAGAACTAGATACAATGGAGGGAAACAATGGATTGTAAAACTCCCAGTCAGTATCATTTTGTTCCTTGAACATATTTATATACATATATGCATATGTGTATATAGCCAATTTTTTAAGATTACTATATACTTGCTAACATTTACCAGGAACATTACCAAAATATGTTTTTATTATATATGAATATATTTGATGGGAGAATAAATTGCTAATTAACTCCACACAAAGATACATCATCCCCTTAAATAAATGAAAGTCTTCTGAGGTAAGAGCTTTACATAAATGTAAATTCGCTGAATGTTTCAAACTTTCCTTTTTTTGTTTTTTCATATATTTTTAATTGTATTTAATAGAAGGGTTACATGATATTTGCCAAATAGATGGTGCATTAATTCCCATACATTGATACCCTTTCACATGTCTTGGTCCCCATTTTCCTCCCCCACACCCCCATCCCTCATCTTGTTTTCCCCCCTTCCCTAGCCAATTTCAAATAACCAAATACAAATATATCCGATATATCAGGTAACAAAGTGAGATAGTGTAACAATATGAGATAACCAAGGGACAGCAAAAGAGATGAGAGATAACATAGTACCTTAAGAACAACA
Source organism: Megascapheus bottae (assembly GCF_031878675.1). Lineage (NCBI taxonomy): Eukaryota > Metazoa > Chordata > Mammalia > Rodentia > Geomyidae > Megascapheus > Megascapheus bottae. Next base: position 45,653,480 of record NC_143522.1, on the reverse strand, counting down.
ATCATTCATTATATGGCTTATGTTTCTATATCCTAGAGATCCTTTCATTTAGCGTCCTACTATATGGCCTTATGTATCAAAGTTTTGCTCTATTGCAAATCTCTGCTAGGAGAGCCCAAGGTTTCTACTAATTATGACAAATGAGGGAAACCATTGAGCCTACGTTCCTTTGAGTTGGCTTACTTCACTTAGTCTTTCCATTTCCTAACAAATGGGGCAATGTCATTCTTTCTGACAGCAGCATAGAATTCCATTGTGTACAAATGCCACATCTTCTTGATCCACTCATCAACTGAGGGACATGTAGGTTGGTTCCATATCTTTGCTATGGTAAATAGTGCTGCAATGAACATTGTTGTGCTGGTGGATTTAGTATGTCTTTGTTTCTGGATGATTGGGTAAATGCCAAGTAGTGGAATTGCTGGGTCATAGGGGAGTTCTATGTTTAGTCTTTTGAGAAACTGCCATACTGCTTTCCATAGTGGTTGAATGAGTTTGCACTCCCACCAACAGTGTAGTAGTGATTCCTCCTGGCCACATCCCCTCCAGCATCTGTTGTTATTAGTTTTCTTGATCCTGGCCATTAAACTGCAGAGCTTTTGTATGGCAAAGGACATAGCTAGTAAACTAATCAGGAAGCCTACAGAGTGGGAGAAGATCTTCACCAACCATGCAACAGACAAAGGCCTCATATCTAAAATATATCAACAGCTCAAAAAATTGAATCAATCCAAAACTAATCTCCAAAGTAACTACCATCCCATTAAAAGATGGGCTAAAGACTTAAAGAGAGTCATCTCTGAAGAAGAAACAAAAATGGCCTATAGACACATGAAGAAATGCTCAACATCTCTGGTCATAAAAGAAATGCAAATCAAAACAACTCTAAGATTCCACCTCAAACTTTCCTTTAGTCTTAAGACTGATGATGATGTAACATATATACAGAGAGAATCATTATTCATTATTCATGGATTTAACATTTAGGAATTCACTTACCAAATGGTGCTTGCCATTCCAAAACCAATAAATCATTACTTTCCCCATTTATGCTGTCATTTGAAGATATTAACAGAACAACAAAATATTTCAATCATCCAATGGACATATTCTCAGCTGAGCTCAAACAAGGCTTTCTTCTTTCAGATTTCATATTGCAAATTTCCTTTATAGTTCATTTAGTACCATATTTGTTGAATTTTGGTGCCCCAAATCATAATGTTGAGTTATTATCTGGGGTTCTGAAGTATGAGAAATTATGATGGAATGTATGGATAAAAATATATGAGTTGGGGCTGGGAGTTTGACCTAGTGGTAGAGCGCCTGCCTAGCATGCACGAAGACCCGGGTTCGATTCCTCGGTACTACATACACAGGAAAAGCCGGAAGTGATGCTGAGGCTCAAGTGGTAGAGCTCTAGCCTTGAGAAAATCCCAGGGACAGAGCTCCCTGAGCTCAAGCCCAGGACTGGCAAAAAAAAATAGTAACAAAAAAAATATGTGAGTTGCATAAGTTTGACTCAAGCATAGGTACTCTTAGCTATGAATTCAATGCCCATTAATCAACAATATATGATAAATAAGGTGTCTATTTCAAAACACACATAAAACAAAGTATGTAGGAAGATGTCTGGTTTATAATAAAATAGTGGAAAAGGAGACTAGAAAATTGGATCAACTGTACAAAGAGCCATAGACAATCTCTTCCACACCTCCACCTGCTGTATTTTAACACTGTCAGGGTCAGAGATTTCTCTTTGGTAGAGGATGAAAAATCGAGAAGAAAGCACTACCAAAAAGCAAACTTGCCTCAGAAGACAAAGGGTATACTTTAAACTGACTCGCTAGATTCTCTGGTCCATGCTTCAAGCTAAAACGGGCTTGATTCACTCCCTAGTGAAATTAGTATAGATCATAAAAATGCCAAGGGAGCAGTATTATATACCAACTAAATTAGCTACTGTTAAAAAAAACTACTCTCCTTAGAGAAACCTGATGAAGTCCAGAGCATGAGAGTTGGGTATTTTTCAGACATCCCTAGCAATAATTTAACAAGCCTGCTGCTACAGATGTGCCCATTCATGCAATAAGCAATTACTGTGCACCTGTTCATTAGGTCCTTTCTGAGGTAATCCTATGATGTACAGTGTTTACAATGTTCAATACAAAGATAACTGTACAGTATTACTCTTTTCTGGCAAAGGTGGCATATGTAAAGTAATGAAGTAAGTTCAGTTTAATGACATTCAGCGAAGTATCTGAAACTTGCAAAGCAATGCAACAGAAGACATCATCTCCTTTCCTCTCCTAAAAAGTTTTCATTTATCTAATCATATCAGCATAAGGTTCTTATTTGCCACTCAGCATAAAGCTGTGGAATGAATAATTAATTTCTTCCTGCTCAAGTCTGGTAAACATGTCACTTCCCCATAAGGATGCCACTTTTTACTGCAATGATATAGTATTTTATCATTTATTCATCGGATTTCTGATATTGTGCTTATGGTTTCAGTGCACCTCGCTTCCTGTTAGGGAACACTTCAAGATTCTCAAAACATTTATTAAAAAAACAAAAATTCCCTCCTGGCTCAAACCAATTTCTGCCCCATCCCACCACCCATGTAAAAATTCACACAAGCATGTCCTGACATACAGACTTACACACACCTAAATATTTTTGTGTTTGGAATTTTATGACATTCTAAGATGGCAGCTAATCAAAAAAGAAAGAGGGTCCCTTCAACAGCAAATCAGCCCGCAGGGTCAAGCCTCTTTGATACACTTCACTAACTTCAACTGCTTGTGACTGGGCAGCTGGAGTTAAGTGAGTTAATTCAATGCTCAAAATAAAATTAGGCCATCAAAAAAGGACCAAATACTAATTGCATATACTTAAAAATAGAGAACATACATCACAGCATCATTTACCATAGCAAAGATATGGAACCAACTTAAATGCCCCCCAGTTGATGATAGGCAAGATGATCAACAAGATGTGGTATTCATACATAAAGGAATTCTATGCTGCTGTCAGAAAGAACGACATCGCCCCATTTGTAAGGAAATGGAAAGACTTAGAAAAAATCATATTAAGGGAAGTAAGCCAGACTGAAAGGAACATAGGCTCAATGGTTTTCCTCATTTGTCATAATCAGTAGAAACCTTGGGCTCTTCTGGCAGAGATTTACAATAGAACAAAACCTAGATACATAAGGCCATATAGTATGACACTGAATGAAAGGACCTCCAGGATATAGAAACAAAAGCCATATAATGAGTGATTGTTGTCCTTAATTTACTGTTATCTCTCATCTCTTTTGCTGTCCCTTGGTTATCTCATATTGTTACAATATTTCACCTTATTATCTGATATATTATATGTATGTTTATTTGGTTATTTGAAATTGGCTAGGGAAGGGGAGAAAACAAGATGAGGGGTGGAGGTGGAGGGAGAAAGGGTATCAATGTTTGTGAAGTAATGTACCTTCTATCTGGTGAATATAATGTAACCTTTCTATTAATTATGATAAAAAATATATGAAAAAATAGAGAACATAGTGCACCTGGACACATACTGTAACTCTAGAAATTTCTATTCAAAGAATCTTAAAGTCAACAAGCCTTCTACTATCTGTCTGTTTTTCTATATATAATAGCATAATAAATATATTTTTTCTCACAGCTGGTGCTGTCTGTTGATCTATGTGCCAGTTATACCTTTTTTACTGGTTAATTGGAAATAAGGGTCTTTCTGGAATTATTGGTCTGGGGTGGCTCCAAATTGCAATCTTCAGATTTCAAGCTCCTGAGTAGTTAGGAATATAGGCTTAAGTCGCTGTCATCTAGCTTCTCCTACTATTTTAAAGAGTTCATTGATAATATTCAGAACTGAAAAGACATAGCAAATATAACTAATTATTACAGTAATTAAGGCATGAGAATATGATAACAAAGAACTTACTCTAGATTCCATCTGCTACAGTCAAAAATTTAGTAGGACATGAATTGATTCTAAACTTCTTTGGGTCATGAACAAACTTCTTACTGCAAAACAACCTTTATGCATAAACAGAATTAATCATTGTTACTTAAGAATTGGTATGTGGGCCGGGAATTTGGGCCTAGTAGAAGAGTGCTTGCTTAACAAACATGAAGCCCTGCGTTTGATTCTTCAGTACCATGTACACAGAAAAAACCTGGAAGTGGTGCTGTGGCTCCAATGGTAGAGAACTAGCCTTGAAAAAGCCCAAGGATAGTGTTTAGGCCCTGAGTCCAAGTCACAGGACTGGCAAAAAAATTGGTATATAAAATATATTAACGCTGGGAAAAGAAGAGAGACAGCCAACCAAGTGGGAAAAGGTATTTACCAATAATACATTTGACAAATGCTTAATATCCAATGTCTACAGGGAATTCAGAAAACCCCCAAACCCAACAAACCATTCACTAAATGGGCAAGGGAACTAAAGAGAGACTTATCAAAAGAAAAGACTAAAATGGCAGCAAAGCATATGAGAAAATGTTCATCATCCATGGTCATAAAGGAAATGCAAATAAAAACAACCCTAAGATACCACTTTACCCCAACAAGAATGGCCAAGATTTTGAACACAGGCAATGACAGATGCTGGCGGGGTTGTGGAGAAAAAGGAACCATACTACACTGCTGGTGGGATGGTAAATTAGATCAGCCACTCTGGAAAACAGTGTGGAGGTTTCTTAAAGAACTGAAAATTGACCTTCTCTACGATCCCACCATACCACTCCTGGGCATCTACCCTGAACATCATAACCCAAGATATGATAAGGACACCTGCTCAGCTATGTTTATTTCTGCACTATTCACAATAGCCAGACAATCGAAATAATCCAGATGCCCTACTGCAGATGAATGGATACAGAAAATGTGGTGCATACACACACACACACACACACACACACACACACACACACACACACACACATGCACACACACTGGAATTCTACATAGCCAACAGACAAGATAAAACAATGGCATTTGCAGGGAAGTGGATGAATATAGAGCAAATCATGTTGAGTGAGACAAGTCAAAAGGAACAAAAGGTGCATGGTATCCTTAATATGTGGCTATTAGATCCAAACAGTACAAGAGCAAGGACTCAATAACTGCATACTCAATGCTATGGACATGGTAATGGAAATATAAACGCAACTACATAGACATAAAAACTTACAACTCTGTAGACATGATGTTTTATTACATAGATTATTATGTATCTATGACATACAAACCCCCAGCCTAATTTGGATTATGTTCTAAAATCTAATTGCCGGTGATTGTATATAGAGATTCCCTTCTTGAATACTTGTTTGTTAAGCTTGTCATTTGAAATATGATGTAAAAATCAATGTTAATAAATTCTTTAATAAAAATATATTAAAGCCGGGAACAGTGTCTCCTGTAATCCTAGCTACTCAGGAGGCTGAGATCTGAGAATCTCGGTTCAAAGCCAGCCTGGGCACTAAAGTCCGTGAGACTCTTATCTCCAAATAACTACCAGAAAATGGGAAGTAGGGTGCTTGCCCTATCCTTGAGCTAAAGAGCTTAGGGACAATGCCCAGGCCCAGGGGTATAGCTGTAGCCTTAAGCTGAAGAGCTCAGGGACAGCGCCCAGGCCCAGAGTTCAAGTCACATCACCTACAAAAAATGTATAATATATATATATATATTTCTAAGAATATGAATGTAATATACACAATCCCTTGAAATCTCTTGAAAATACTTGAGTTTTCCTTTGCTACAACATCAAAACTATTTCAGTTATCATTTCACACATCAATTAGATGATAGGTAAACAAAGGTTCTGCTGTAGTTTGTGTCAGATCATGAATCTGTTCTGTATTCTGGGACAACCAATCTCATAACCTTGACTTTGAAGACCTTCCTGTAACTCAACCCTGCTGTTTGACAATGATAATTTTTACTTCCCTGAAATTTTACAAGCCTATTTACCAGCTGTCTCAGAGTTCTAGAACAGCTTTGTCCTCGAGGTAAAACAGCTTTATTTGGTATTTTCACCCACTATAATAGGGGGCAAAATAGAGAACATTAGAAGTTACATTCAAATGTAATCTTCAGACTGTAAAATAACCAGGATTTTCATCCAATTAAGTTAGCACAGAATACATTTTAATGACTGCATTTACAGATACTAGCGATACTCAGTGAATTCTCTGACTACTAATTCACTAGGTATCTGAGATGCCAAGACAACAGTGTTCCCTTTAAATGCACTAAATATAAAAAACAAGTATTTAGCAACCAAACAAAGCCTGTCTTCTTTGTAATGAATCATATAATTACCAAAAGGGCTAATGCTATTGGAGATAAAACAGACACCTTCTAACTAAAATTTACACAATTGAAATCCAGTTAAGTTTTGCTAGAAAAATAATAATGCTATGGAGATCAAGCAGGCAGACATAAGAACAGAATATTCCAACTTCTGTAAGAGCAGGATAAGTGCAGGGATGGTGAATGAAGACATGATTCACTTGGATTGGAAAGAAAATCAACAAACAGCAATAAATGAGTCCATTATAATTTCCATCATTCTAATTGTCCAATGCTAGTTCCAAATAATCGAACTGAAGGAGTAGTAAGAATGGAAAAGTATCTTGGAGTGGCCCATTTTCCTTCCCTGCTATCATAAAATGCTCTGATATTTCCAAAACAGGCAAACATGAAGTTTATACCGTCCTAATGATGCTTATTTTCTCGTCAAAGTATTATCACTTAATAGACTCATCGCATTCAAAACAAAAACAATATGACATTGCCATCTCCAAGCTTGTTTTAGCATTTATGCAAAAGTCATCATGCAAGTGGCATATTTACTGAAGTGAATGTATCAGTTGAGAATGTCATAAAAAGTTTCTTAAATACATTATTCATTTAAAATATGGTAATCATGAAGTCAGAAGTCTGGCTGACTTGGATGTTACTTTTATAGGCAATGCTATTTAGCATATGGAGGGTCTTCATGTAGAATCTGCTTTTAGGATGGATATAAACGGAGAGCTAGGATGTACTTACCTCCACTTACCATTGCTTGATTCAGCTCCTTCTCCTGCGACAGCAATCTGGGAAGAAGCACCTGCCAAACTCAGGCCTAGTTTCCTAGCCTCCTGTTCATCAAGTCCCCTGAGTAGGAAGGATTTACATTAACAAAGTAAATGTCAGGTTTGCTCTTCATGATAAAGAGATGAATATGATGTGAGGAGGAAAAAACTCTCCTAGGGCGCAAAGGTCAAAGACCTTTCAGGATTTCATCCTGTGGCTTATCTAGTGTGCAAAAGAAAACCAAAAACAAGGAATGAAGAAATTTAGGATGAAAAAATGTTGGCATATGCGTTGAAATTGTGCCTTTGTTAGTTAGCTTTCTCATTACTGTGGCAGAATGCCTGACACAAACAATTTAAAAGGAGGCCAGGTTTATTTTGATTTATAGCTTCAGAGATTCCAGTTCATTGTCCCTGGCACCATTGTTTCTGGGCCACTGGGAAGCAGTGCAGCATGGTGGCAGAAGCTCATGGGAGGAGCTGAGAGAGAGAGAGAGAGAGAGAGAGAGAGAGAGAGAGAGAGAGAGAGAGAGAGAGAGAGAGAGAGAGAGAGAGAGAGAGAGAGAGAATGTGCCAGGGAAGAGCCTGCAATAAGGTACATGCCCAGTGTCAAGCTTTCAGTAACCTATGTCCACTAGACTTGACTTTGAAAGGGGACCCTTTTCCTCCTTTATTAGACCCAAGCTTCCAGAACTTCCCCAGATATCACCAGTAAGGTGGATATATGTGCCTTTAAGGGAGATACTTCACATCAAATCTTTACATTCTATTTCGAGCTGCAAAAAGGCTTGGACCATTTTGAAATGTAAAGTACATTCAGTTCATCACCAAGAGTCCACACACCCTTAATCATTCCAGCACTATCCAAAAGGCCAAGTTCAAAGTCTCTGCTGAGACTCCAGGCAAACTCTTGACAAACCGGAAGCACATTAACACACCCCTCAAGATAACAGTGCCACAGAGTCAACAGAACAGTTCTAAATGGGAGGAATGTGAGCATAGAACGGAGAAAGGGAACCAAATAAAACCCAGCACTAAGAGCAATCTAATGAAATTATGTAGCTCCAGGTTCCAACGTTTTGCTGCCAGTGGCTACATAATGGGAGGTCTGGAAGATCTGGTCACCTCTCATCCAATGGTTCTGATAGTTATAAGCCACATGGCCTCTCTCTTGAGCTGGCTCTGTTCCTTGGTCCCAGGCTATGCATTCTCAGCAGCTATCCATATTCCTGGCATTTCTAACTCCCAAGGATCTCCTCTGTATCTTCGGCTTCACTCTCATAACTTTATGAATCTAGGTGCTCCTGACAGAATTCTGACTCTGGTACACACTGCCTAGTTTCCCAGGCCTTCTTTGGAAATTTTGTAGAAGACCCCATGATTCAGTAGATTGTGCAGTTCCAGCGGCGTGTGGACACCGAAGTCTGTCATCTATTTGATCAGAAAGCAAATCCATTTAGACCCTGGCTGTAGCAGCTTCTGAGTGTCTGGGTGTCTCAGCATGGGGGAACCATTTCCTACCTTGCCCTTTTCTAGCAGAGTGCCTGCAGAGTTGATCTCTTCTCAAATGACTTCACTCTTTCATACTCTTCTGCCTGCCATGGGAAATGCAAAGTTCTTGGCTTATTTTCAATGGCACCTATCTCTTCAGAATGAGAGTCATGCCTTCCTTAATTCCAGTTGTACACAGTCTTTTCTGTCCAAACTGTGAGATTTAAAAAAATTTTCTCCCCTCAGTTTGTTCCCAGTCCTAGCTCTACAACTGGCCCAAAGCAGAGAACCATAACCACAGCTGGAATGCTGGAATATCTTGAAACTGCCTCTGTCACATTAATTAGCTCATCCGCTTTAAACTCAGTAGCTGCCGCAGAAGGTTTTAGGGAATAGAAAAGATACAGACAAGTTATTTTCCACATTGTAACATGCACAATATCTGGTCCAGTTTCCCACTAGAGTCTTCATTCCCATCAGAAATTTCCTGAGCAATTCTTGCTGCCTGCATTGCTATAAGCACTCTAATCTTCTGAGTTCACAGAAATGCCCTCCGAGCCCCTACTGACAACATTGTACAGCTTCCCTAGCACTTATTCCAAACTTCCAAATCTCTTCTGCAAACCAGTTCCAGAAGCTTAAGCAGCAACAGTCACCGGGGATACTGGGGCCCAGCATAAATTATTCTTTTAAATTAACTTAGTCCATCAAACTGAGAATGGAGACACCTTAAGAAATGATTTGAATTATCTCTGTTATGGCTCTGTTCACTGGGACTACTGATCAAGAACTGCTTCCAAAAAAATAAAGATGTTGATACTTTTTACTTTTACTTGCCTGACAGAGTATAAACTCATGTCAGACATAATGCCAACATTTGAACATCACTGATATCACCACAAACAAAAAACAGCAGGAGAAAAAATAGTTTGAAATGTTGCTTTTCCTTTTAAGGAATGACTCAGTGATCTATAATTGGGTGAGGAATTGGTGAATATTTTTCTGGTTTTAGTTGTAACAAACTCAATGAACTTATTGAAAAGGCAAGTCATTTTGTGGTTTAATTTCCCTAAAGCTACATTCAATCAAATATCCATGCTCTTTCTGATCTAACAGAATTCTGTGTTCAATTTATTTTATTTATTTACTTAGACTGTATTTGTTTGTTTTTGTGCTGGTCCTTGGGCTTAAATTTGAGGTCTGGAGATTATTCCTGAGCTTTATTTCTCAAGGCGAGTGCTTTACCACTTGAGTCACAGTCTTGACTTCCCACTTCTTGGTAATTTAATGGAAATAATAGTCTCACAAACTTTCTTGCCTAGGGTGACTTCAAACTCGTATCTTCAGTTCTGAGTCTCCTGAGTACCTAGGATTGCAGACTAGAGTCACCAGCACCTGGCTGAGTTAGGTTTAATTTTTAATCATTATTTAGGAATAGTCATGAGTGGCTTTCCTATGTTTTATTTTAAATTTTAAATTTATTTCTAAAGTGAACTCAAAGATAATCTAGAAACCCACAGAGATCTTATTCATTTTGTATTTTCTCAATGGAACTGTAATTAACTTAATTTTTACTCTCCTGTAGAAATCATCATGAGTTATAATTTTCTCTTATCAACCTTTTAATTTTATATATATTTGAAGAGTCAAATAAAAGCCCTGAAATATTTATATACAGCAGAATTTCTACCAGTTGATGTCTTCTCCAAGGGACTATGTCAATCCAGATATCTCACAAAATGAATCGTGAGAATGAATCTGCCACTGTTAAAAATACCTTTAACAGAGGAGAAGTGCTTCCTTCTGTTGTGGCATCAATACTCAGCCAAGAATTCCTTGTCTAACTGATTGGTAACATTTCTATAGACCTAGGGAAAGAAAACTGCAATGATTTCTGCCACCAACCACCTAGAGCTTCTCCAAACTTGGTGTAGCAGGACGGTTCTACCATAAGACTGGTATCAGTTTCCAGGTATCAGGTATCAGTTATCAATTCAAGGACTCCCAGGATAGCCTGGAGACTAATTTCCTAGAAGACTTGTAGAATACAGGGAAATGCTATGCTTAAACAATTACAGTGCTGTTTTGGCAAAAGGATACAAATTATCATCATCAACAAGGAGGAAAGCAGAGAGATCCATTCCTGAAAGTTACATTGTCTTCTGTTGAAGACAGAACATAAGACCCCCTGGACACATAGATGTGTGATAACACTGGCTATTGCTAAATAAGGAAGCTCACCTTTGGGATACAGAATTTTCTCTGGATTTCAAGGATGGATTAGATCTTTGACTGAGAGTTGAACTCAAACTCAACTCCCTCTCCTCCCTGGAGATTTGACAGATAGAGCATGTGGCTCACAGTTACAATCATCTGATAATGGGATTGGGCTTTCTGGCCTGAACAAACCCCATTTTGACTGATCTTATTAACATAAACTAGTTAGGGGCTCAACAAGAATAACAAATAAATTTCTATTATTTAGGCAATTCCAAGTGTTTAGAATTTATCTCCCAGACATGGGGGACAAAGGCTAACTAAGCTCTTTAGTGCAGAAGGGCCTGTAAAATCCTTTGTCATTTTATATGATTATACAGTAAAATTTGAACATTTCAGGGAAAAGTAATGTCATATTAAATCAAAACTATAATTAGTTTTGCTTTGTTTATGCTCAAATAGGGCAAGATTCAGTTTAAAATTTCCAAAAATAAATGCAGAACTTTCTATCAAGCAAACTCCTACTACAAAATTCTTCCTTCCAAAGATTTTATTTTAAATAATGATGAATAGATTATGTATTTCCCAAAGGAATATGTATGTTATTAACTAGGATCTATGTCTGGGAGTTAGTCCTAGATACAGATTCCAAATCTGTATGTATACCCTAGATCTGCCATTCATTTCTGAAATGGAAAATACAGTAAGCATGGTTGAATGATCACCTAAGATCATCTAATCCTGAAATATATTGTGCCCAGTAAGCAGATGCTGTTATAATCATTGCTATGTATATGTGCAAGGTGCAATCATATGAAGATTTGTCATACATATATGTACACACACATATATATGTTATATATATGTTATATATATAACATATATATATATAACAGAAAAGATTGTTAGAAAAATAGAACTAGTATTACACTGAATCGCAGAGCTTTTAGGCATTAACATTCAAGTTCAGGACATAAAAAAGCCATTATAACAACTGAAGTGTGTTGTATTTAAACTCAAAGGCTGTTATTTGTGTATTGATTCTGATGGTACTTGGATTTAAACTCAGTACCTGGCCTTGCTTGGCTGGCATGGTCTACCATGTGAGCCATGCCTTCTGCTCTACTTTTCGGGGGTGACATTGGAGACGGAATCTCATTTTTTTTTCTGCCTGGCCTTCCAGATCTCAGCCTTCTAAATAGCTAGGTTTGTAAATTTGAGCCAGGATATAATCTAAATTTTAAGCTTCCTAAATGTCTTAAAATTCTCTTCTTGTTTGCTATTAAACCTATGTGATATACTATGCATTTAGCTTATTCACTTTTTTGGACATAAACAATGACATTTTTATCTCAGATAATCTTTCTAATTCTTCATTAAGCATACTTATTGACCAGATTTTATGGACCATCATTTGGGGTTGTTACAAATACAGGCAATGCATCACTTAACACAAGGTTAAAGACTATTTTTTCAGCCAAATTATATTCTAATGAGGAAGGACAGATAATTAACAAGATATATATATATAAATATATATAATGTTCAAAATCTGAGAAAAAGAATCTAGGAAAATGAAGAAAATTAGGCAAAAGTTTCAGATCAAAGGGTTCCCAGTGAAATGACAATCTAAGAGTGGTAAGAAAGAGAAAACAGGGACTGCTAGGCTAGCCTGGATGTTAATAATTCCCTAGAAGACTTGTAGTATACACACAATTTTTTGGAAATACTAGGCTACTATCATTCATTTATTATTACTCCTGGATTCTCTTCCATCAAAAATTTAAATGTGTTATTCTGTGTAAACTGTTACTTTGTCAAAGGGCTATTGGAAGAGCAAATGTTAAGGATTAAGTAATTATCATTTGATCTCCAAAGGGGGACAAGTCCTTTCATTGCGTCAAGTTATAAGGGTTGCCATAAAGAAGATCCACAAATATGGTAGATTAAGTTACAGATATTTATTTCCTCACGAACAAGACTAAGGTATCTGCAGGATAGGCTCCTTCTAAGGCTTCTTCCCTGACATCTAGACCATCATCTCCCTGTTTTCATATGCCCCTCCTTCTATGTAATGGTGATTCAGTTTCTTCCCACAAAAACAAATACTAGTTACATTGAGTTAGGGTCCATTCTATGTCACTTACTTATCTCTTTAAGCATTGTTTCCAAACACAATGGCAACTGGAAGCACTGGGGTTTCAGAAGCCAACATAGTCCTAATATAGGCCTAATGTAAATCTTAGCTGGAGGGAGGTATGGTTTGATTCTATCTTTAAGAATTTACATGCTGGAAATTTAATCCCCAATGTCAAATGCTAATAATACTTGGGGATGAGGCCTCTGGGAGAAATCAGGCTTAGAAGAGGCCATGAGGTATGAGGCCCACATAATCACTTCCGTGACTTTATAAGAAGAGGAAGAGAAGCCTCCTTTGGTGATGATTATCAGTTTACTGATGACTAGCTAGACTTAAGTTGTCTTCCTGTAGAAATTGGAAAGTCTCTTGTCCAGCAAAGCTTAAAGGTAGCTTTTGAACACATGTCAGTTATCAATGGAAGGCTATGCAGCACAACCATTGGATGGCACCTAGGGCATTTTACTTCAGTGGCCTTTTCTCTTCTGGCTTTACTCTTTCTCAGACAGGGAAGAGGGATGCAGACAAGAACCTCATCTGTCTTTGTTGCAAAGGTGATCAATTATTCATTTGGTCAGCAATTCAGGAAAATTTCTATCATAGTCTCCTACTACAGGATGGAAAAGGGAAAGAAATACATCTTTGAAATCTTAAAGTTAGTTCTGTCTGAGTTTTTGAAGATAAGACTAATTGAAGTTGACAGACATGTAACAATGTTGAGCTTTTATGTCTTGAACTTGGTTTCATAAGGTTTGTTTTCGTCATGGGCTTGAACTCAGAGCCTGGGCACTGTACCTGAGCTCTTTTGCTTGAGGTTAGTGATCTACCACTTTGAGCCACAGTACCACTTCTGGTTATCTGGTAGTTAATTGGAAGTAGTAGTCTCAGGGGCATCCTTGCCAGGTCTGACTTGGACCTATGGTCCTCAACCTCCTCCTGGGTAGCTCTGATTACAGGCATGAGCCACCAGTTTTTGGTAGAAGGTTTGTTGAGTGCTGAATAGGATAGCTCAATTTTGTCTATAGGAAATATATTGAAAAAAAATCACTTAAAATGCCTATTGATCAAAAGATACCAGAGATTTTTAAATTAAATATCTCTATGAAAATGTAAATGATTTTGACCAATTCCTGTACGACATCTGTCTTGTTCTGATTATCCAAAGGTATCAAGAAAACTAAAATACTAGGTTTTTTCTAAACCCCACCTCATCACACACAGACCTGGAGGAAAGACAGATCCTTAGTGTGGAGTAAGAACCTAGATTTACATAATTTGAGAAAAGCTTAAGCTCAGCCTTCTGATTGTAATGAGATTCAGTGCTCTGCATTGAGCTATAAATGGTAAGTTTCAGATTCTAGGACTGAGTAGACAGTCTACTACAAAATAAAGTGGGGAAAAAAAGCAGTCACAGATCTGGGCACCAGTGGCTCACATCTGTAATCCTAGCTACTCAGGAGGCTGAGATCCAAGGATCAAGGTTCAATGCCAACCCAGGTAACAAACCTCAGAGATTCTTAGCTCCAATTCACCAGTAAAAAGTCAGCACTGGAAATATGGCTCAAGTGGTGAAGCATTAGCCTTGAACAGAAAAGATCTGAGTGAGAGAATGAGTCTAATACTGGAACACACACACACACACACACACACACACACACACACACACACACACACAAATTCATAGTAATACATCACAGTTGTATTTATACCTTTGCAGTGTTTTATAACTTACAGAGCTTCTCTTATATTCATTATTACTTTAGCCAAATTTTTATTATCTATAGAGAAAAGCCCGAGGTTCTGATGTGTGCATATATCCGAGCCTTAGTTTCCTCTTCCATAGTCACAGAAAACTCCAAAAGATAGTTGGAAATGTCAAAGGACATGGTGTTACATAAAAACAATTTTAATTCCATGGTAGGTGCTATTTCATAACATTGGGTTACACTTGCTATTTCAAAATTATCAGAACTTCTGACAGTGAGTGATGGGACGGATATGTCTAACGTCCTCTGAGCAGAACTACCAGCCATTACAAACAGTGGCCTGACTTTTAAGTTGATGGAATGAAGTTCCTAAAGCCTTTTTACCTATGATGACTGAGAATTGAATGTATTTTCATGTTCATCTTGGAATATATCTATTTACAAGTGGATCAAAATGGTAAACTGTTATCAGAAGACCAAGGCAGTTATTTCTGCTCTAGAGAAATGTGAAGATAACAGAGCTAGCTTGGCTTACTCAGTGCCATAAGGCATCCTCTGGTGTGTGTGTGTGTGTGTGTGTGTGTGTGTGTGTGTGTGTGTGTGTGTGTGTGTAATCTTCTGATCTTTGAAATTCACCGGACATTTACTTCACTAGGAAGTTGTAGAGCTGGGATTTGAAGCCAGAGAGACATCCTGCCAGAAAGTCTTACCAGCCACGTAAATGCTAAGAGGCTCAATGATCAAGTGTTCTTGTATCTGAACACCAGAGATCTGGCAGGCTTAGTGGAGCTCTATTCAGCACCATTCAAATGCCTTAAGAAGCATCTTAAAACAGACATTTTTGCATAAGACTGACATGGTGTTAAATCCATGCTTCCAAGAGCTTTTTCACACTAATCTAATGCAAAAGAGAAGAGACATTAGTCATCAAAATGCTTCTTAGAGAAACCATTGTTTGTGTTGGAAAGAAATATGGGAGAAGTTATTACAATCCAATATGGAATTCCAACGATAATGAACTGAAACACAGAAGATTGTTAATAAGTTATACATAAACCAGAGAGAAGAGGCTTATTGTTCCTGAGAGGATGAAAGATGAGAAAACTGGGAAAGAAAAAGAAATAACAAAACCAAAAAACAACGGAAGAGATAGAGAGGTTAGGGAAAGATGGAGAGCCAACCGCCCTACTGTCTGGGCAGTGAAAAAGCCAAAATATGGTGCCCAAAGCAGGGTTGGTTAAGGGTTATAATGTGCACACCCTCTTCTGCATCCCCAGAAAATCTTCAAGAAATGTTGTTACAAAAGCTCAGTGAGGTGACATTATCCCAAAAGAAAAGGAGTCTTTCCTTGATTGATGTAATCTCTTTGCTTTTATTATTTTCAAATAAAATTAGATAAGAAATAACCAGCCCTTGGGGTTGGGGACACAGGAGTGAAAGTGGCAGGTACTGAGTTCAAATACCGATTTTGGACCTAAATAAAGAAGAAGAAAAGAAAAGAAAACTCAGTAAGGCTTTTGGAAGAGTATTTTTCATTGTAGGAGATTACAAATGTTGAATTCTGAGGTAGTGTCAACATAAAGTAAAACAGCCTGTTACCAAACATTTACTTAACCTAAAAGTAGGTCTATTATGTGTGGGAATGATGCTCCATAAAACCATTTTTTTCTTCCTTAGACAGTATCTCGCTATGTAGTATACACTAACCACAAACTCACAGCCTTCCTACATCCTTCTTCTGAGTGATAAAGTCACAGAGACCATATCCAGCTTGAGCTATTAATTTTTTTAACAGCATGCCATACAGTTTTGTTTCAAATACTGCCACTTCCTATTTTCTTCCTTCTTCTGAAGCATCCTTAAAAAACAAACAACTATGATTATCTGTATGGAAAAAAAAAACAGGGAGTCACAAGGGCCCCAGAAGGGAAGAAGCATTCTTCTCAACCAATACTGACTTTTGACCCTCAAATTTTACCCCAGATACATGTAATCATCATTCAGAGAGGGTATTAAAGTGTTTGCATCTCTTAGTCACACCACAGTACTTGGTAGCAGTTGATAGTGAGATCATTAGTGGGAACAGTGTCCCTGGAAGGAAAATGCCTATTTTTCTGTTTTCAGAAAATAACACCTTTACAGGAGCCTCTGGCATATGTCTATAATCCTAGCTATTTAAGAGGCTGAGATCTGAGGATTAAGGTTGAAAGCCATCCGGAGCAGGAAAGTCCATGAGACTGTTAACTTGAACAACAAAAAGAGAAAGGAAGGAAGGAAGGGAGGGAGGGAGGCCAAAGTGGAGGTATAGCCTCAAGTGCTAGAGTGTCAGCCTTAAGTGAAAAAAAGAAAAGAATATCCTTCAAAATTAAAATTAAAGTGAGAGTGGAATAGGTTGGAAGGATTTAGTAAGAATGGTGAAACTGATCAAGATGCATTGTATTCATGAACTGCTTTTTTTTATGAACTGCTTTGTTAAATAGCAACTCCTATGCACAACTACTTAAAGGTAGTAGAAATATTTTTGAAGAGAAAAGGAATAAAACATTTAAAAAAGATTTATCTGCATAAGAGCTTAAGGATTCCGAATTCACAATGAGAGGAAATGGCCTTGACATTTTTTAAAATTAGCTATAGGAATTTGTAAGTCAACCTTCTGAGCTTTAGTTACTCACCCATAAGTGGTTAAGATACCAATATTTTTCTATGATTCTGTATGAATGTTCTGTAGCTATCACAGCACTTAGCACAGTCTGATAACTGGCATTAACTTTAATTAGGACAATTATTATAATTACTGCTACCTGCTTTAAAATATGGAACACCAGGACATAACTGTCACACAATGAAGAATGTATTTTAGCTGTTCATAAGCAGAAGAAGCAGTTCCCAGCTCCCAAAGTAGTAAAGAGAGTGAGAGCCCATGCTGTGCAAAGTTCAGCTTACCATGATGAAAGCAGAGTCATACAATTGGCCAAGTGACATGTACCCAACCTTATTCAAGGAGAGCCTCTGGGAAACCACAAGGAAAGAGGAAAAAGGAGAAAATAAGTGCACTAAGTGCAGTGGGTGGAAAAGGGAAGGCAAACAGAGGAGTTAAGAGATAAACAACACCTGCAGCCAAAGAAAGAAGAGTTAAAAAACAAAAGTGGCATGGCACTGCTAGGTGAATTTGGTCAAAATGAGCTATTCTGTCTGTGATCAAAATTTTCAACCTGGAACAAAGAAACAAGAACAAAGAAACAGGAAAGTAGCCATACAGAAATCACTGAAAGAGAGAAAGTCCAACAATGGAGGCAGAAACATCCTCCTGTGCCTGCTACTCAGAGACATTACTCCCTCCAGAGGGTAGTGGAAGATACATGTCCAAATGGAAGGAAATGGAGTCCTCAGGCAGCCAGAAAGCACTAATTAAAAACATGTGGCCTAAGTATGACCAACAGAAAGAAAGTAGCACAAATACGAACACAAGAACTGGAGAGGAGATATGAGCCTAAGAGAAATGGGAGAAACAGAAAATGCCATTAGAACACCAAAATAATTCTTATTCCAGATGCAATCCTAATCAACAAGTGGTGAGAGAAACCAGATGGACAAACAGGATACAAATAAAAATATAAAGTCCCTGCAATGGCTTCCCATAAATATATTTCTTTTCTTTTCTTTTTTCTTTTCTTTTTTCCCTCTTTCTTTCTTTCTTTCTTTCTTTCTTTCTTTCTTTCTTTCTTTCTTTCTTTCTTTCTTTTGTCAATTGTGGTGCTTAAACTCTGGGCCTCTGTACTGTTCCTGAACTCTTCAGCTCAATTCAATTGCTCTACCCCTTGAGCCCTACTTCCACTTTTCTAGTGGTTAATTGGAGATAAGAATCTTATGGACTTTTGTGCCTGGGATGGCTTTGAACCTTGATCCTTAAATCTCAGGCTCCTGAGTAGCTAGGCTTACAGGTGTGAACCACCAGCACCCAGCTCCCCTAACTATTTCCTAACTAAAAGGGTAAAATGGTAACATTATGGTAGAGAAAACTGGTAGCTACTTTCTAAACCAGTTGATCAAGGCTAACATCAGAAGACTGGAACAAATATCAAAATGAGAGGCATGCTGCATTTTCCAGAAGTTCTATGTTCTACTGAGCATCAGTGGCCTCTCCCTGCCTCCATGAGGCTGAGGTCTAGAGGATCATGATTAGAGGCCAGCTGAGACAGAAAAGTTCACTAGACTTCATCTCCAAAAGAATCAACAAAAGGCAGGACTAGAGGCATGGTGCAGGTGATAGAGCACCAGCTGAACAAGCAAGCACAAGACCCTAAGTCACACAATGTGTCAAAGGCCATAAAAGAAAAAGAGAGGGAAACAGTCACAGATGAGTAGCAAGAGATAATATCACAAAGAAATGTAATATGGGTTCCCATGTGTTAAAGGCTGAGTTACCAGTCTGGCATTTTTTGGAAGTGGTAGACACTAACAGATGATTTCCAACCTTAGGTTTTCAGGTCACAGGGGTGGTGGCTTGGAAGAAGACCATGGAACTCTGCTCTCTTCTACACTATCGCTGACTTCCAGATTAGAAGGAGAGCAAATTTACTCTGCTATGTGCTACTCCTCAGGATGTGGGGCATGGGTCCAGAGCAATGTATCATGGACTGAAACCCTTAAGACCATGGGCCAAAGAAGCCTTTCATCTTTATGAGCTGAGCATGTCAGGTATTTGTGACAGCAACAGAAAGCTCAGCAGCACTGTCAGAGTCTGGATTGGGCACTGGAACTGAATGAGAAAAATCAGTGGAATTAAGTCTGTAGTTTATAATGTTGCACCAATGTTAGCTTCTTAATTTTAATAAATGTATCGTGCATATGGTATTATGTGAATATGAATGAAACCTAGGTAAAAATAGATGGAAAATATTTTCCTGTTTTTGCAGCTCTTCTCTACTGTACAATTGTTTCTAAACTAAAATTAGAAAATAAGCAACATATATACACACAAACAACAAAATAAAGGGAAAGCATTGTAAGAGACTTACTTGAGACTGGGTACTAAATACCTCCCATGCATTCCTCCTTCTCCTTTAGAACTTTGGCTATTAGCACATGGAGACTATCTGCCAGGTGTGGTGGCTCATACCTGTAATTCTAGCTATCAGGAGGCTGAGAGCTGAGGATCAAGATTCAAAGCCAGCCTGAGCACTAAAGTCTGTGAGATTCTTATATCCAAGTAACCACTAGAAAAGCAGAAGTGGCATTATGGCTCAAACGGTAGGGCAGTAGCCTTGAGCTAAAGAGCTCAGGGACAGTGCCTAGGCCCAGAGTTCAAGCCCCATGACTGACCAAAAAAAAAAAAAAAGGAAGGTAGCAGAAGATGGCGCTGAGACAATAGGGACGCTGCCTAGCTCTCTCTCACAAAAAGAGACTGACAAGCGGGCGGACCCTAAGACTCAGCACCCCACCAGGGGAGGCGGAGCTGTCCCAGCTCTTATCCGCCCACCAGGCTCCTCTCCCAGGCCACTGGATCTGTAGAGTGGAGGGCACTGGGACCCTGCCTTACAACAGCGGTAGGATGTGTGGGGAAAACAGGAGCCAGGATCTGCCCCCCCCTCAATTCTTGAGTGGGGCATCCTCCAGCTGGGAATCCTGAGAAAGACAGCACCGAGGGGCCCCCTACAGTCACAGAGTCTCTGACAAAGCAGTGGAAACACAGCAGGGTTCTGAAGGGCCAACCAGCAGCCAAGCTCCCCTTCTGAGAATCAAAAAGGCGGGGCTCCGCCCTTGGAGCCCACTTCCTCAGCTGGGCCTGGCCCCTGGGAACAGAGGGGTCTCCTGCTGGTCCTACTGAGAGCCCCTGGAAACTCTCAATCCCCAGACCCTTAGCTGGAAGCCACCCCGGGAAGTAGCAAAGAAAACATCTGCCCAGCGCGCTCAGACTGAAGCTAGCAGATCCATCCCATGGTCCACTGTGAAGCCACTGGTTCGGCTAAGAGCTAGTCATGCAGCAACACATAAGTTTTATTCTAATACTTTCCAAATTTTATACTCAAATATGCTACCTACTTACCAACTTAGGTCAGTTATCCTTACGCTATACCTTTTCTTCATTACTACAATATTCTTACACTCTTACATTAATCCTCT
This sequence comes from Megascapheus bottae, assembly GCF_031878675.1. Lineage (NCBI taxonomy): Eukaryota > Metazoa > Chordata > Mammalia > Rodentia > Geomyidae > Megascapheus > Megascapheus bottae. The sequence continues at coordinate 45,632,706 of NC_143522.1, read as the reverse complement.
TGTACCTCCCCTGACCTCTCTCATTCTATTTTTCTATCTCTGGACCTCTGTTTGTCTTTCAACCCTTATACTGCACGGATCTACACTTGATGGCTATTGAGCAATACTGTACATCTAGGTGTTTAATTATTCTCTAGGCTCAGAGGGACTTAAAGACAATAGAGATTGGATTGAGAGGCTTATTGTTTTGGGTATAAATCGCTTATCAGTGGTTGTATTAGACTGGTCTGTAAGTGCACAAAAAGAAAGAGTGATAACACCAATCAAAACTTGTGAACATCTAGTGTCTGCCAGCTACAGAGGTCTAGGTTGGTTATATCTGAAAAACTATAATCGTGTTTAGTATTAATCTTGCTCCCAAGAACAAGAACAAGAAACTCAAGAAAAATGTCAAATCAAGAAACAACATCCCCCATCCAAGGTAAACAGACAATGGAACAGTCCCTGGCAATCCTAGAGGAGAGTCTTCCAAGTGCTGTAAAAATGAAAAATTGATAAACATCATTAATGAAAAATGGGAAAATATAAAGAAAGAGATAAGGGAGGAAGACATAGCTGAACAAGAGGAAACCATAAACAAGGTGATAAGTGAAAAAGAAGAAGCCATAAAGGAGGCCATAATAAAGGTTTTTCAAAGAAAGATGGATGAATTCATAGAATCCACAAATAAAAAGGTGACCGAACTCCAGCAAATGTTCAAAGAAAATAAAGCTACTGAGCTAACCACTCAAATGGAAATCAAGGAGCTAAAGAAATCCATACATGATCTAAAAGAAGAGATGCAAGGCATCAAAAATGAGCAATTAGAAGCAAGGGAGATGAAAAATAAAATAGATAGCTTTGATAGCAGGTTAGACAATGCAGAGGAGATAATTTCCGAGGCTGAAGATAATTTAGTTGTTATAGAGAAAGAACAGAAAATGAGTCAATCCAAATCTAGGAAATATGAGAGCGCACTTCAGGAGGTCCAAGATACAATTAGGAAGCCTAATTTAAGGCTAATGGGTATTGAGGAGGGTCTGGAGAAAGAGGTCAATGGTATTGGAAATATACTTCAGGGAATCATCTCAAAGAATTTCCCAAATATCCAGAAGGGCAGACCCATCCAGATACAAGAAGCTTTTAGAACCCCAAACAGACCTGACCAGAAAAGAACATCCCACTGCCACATCGTAATCCGAACTGGATCAGTAGAAACCAAAAAAAGGATCCTAAAGGCAGCCAGGGAAAAGGGTTCAGTAACCTATAAAGGAAAACCAATCAGAATAACCCCAGATTACTCAGCAGAGACCATGCAAGCAAGAAGTGACTGGAAGCATATATGTCATGCCCTTAAGTCAAATAACTACCAACCAAGAATCCTGTACCCAGCTAAGCTCTCATTCATAACTGAGGGAACAATAAAAACATTCCATTCCAGGGAAAAGCTGCAACAATATGTCGCAACAAAACCAACACTACAGAGAATTCTGAAAGATGTTCTATACATAGAAAACCAAAATAAATGCAATATAGGGAAAGAAATGGCACCTAAACAGCATACCATCTAAGTACCACAAGAACTGTCAAGACACAGGCCCTAATAAAAGCTTTTAAAAATGGTAGGAACTAATAAATATCTCTCAATCCTAACTCTCAATATCAATGGACTTAACTCTCCGATTAAACGGCATAGGCTGTCTAGTTGGATCAAAAAGCAAGAGCCATCGTTCTGCTGTCTTCAAGAGACACATCTTACCCAAAAAAACAATCATCTTTTGAAAGTGAGAGGTTGGAATAAACTCTACCAAGCTAATGGCCCCCATAAACAGGCTGGAGTTGCCATCCTCATATCAGATAAAATAGACTTCAAACTAAAATTAGTGAGAAAAGACAAGGAAGGTTACTACATACTAATAAAGGGATCTTTCCTCCAGGAAGACATAACGAACCTAAATATTTACACACCCAATCCCAGAGCTCTGAACTTCATCAAGCAAATTTACTTTCACTGAAACCATACATAGATCGAAACACAGTGATTGTTGGTGACTTTAACACACCACTCTCACCTATGGACAGATCAACAAGGCAAAAACTCAGCAAAGAAACCTTAGAAGTGAACAACTATATAGACCAACTAGATCTAACAGACATCTACAGAATATTCCACCCAGCAACAACACAATATATGTTTTTTTCAGCAGCACATGGAACATTTTCCAAAATAGACCACATCTTAGGCCATAAAACAAACCTGGACAGATTCAGAAACACTGAAATTATTCCCTGCACGCTCTCAGACCACAAAGGCATCAAATTGGAACTGAACACCCATCTCCACCAACAAAAACCTTGTAACTCATGGAGATTGAACAACACATTGTTGAATCACCAATGGTCATCGAAGAGATCAGAACAGAAATCCAACAGTTTATGAAATTTAACAATAAGGAGCACGCAAAATACCAGCTCCTCTGGGACATGGCAAAGGCAGTACTCAGAGGAATATTTATAGCTCTGAGTGCCTACAATAACAAGTTGGAAAAATCGCAAACCAACAAGTTAATGTGTCACCTTAAGCTCCTGGAAAAAGAGCAACAAACCAACCCTAATCCCAGTAGAAGGAAGCAAATAATTTAAATCAAAGCAGAATTAAATGATTTGGAATCCAAAAAAACTATAGAAACAATCAACAAAACAAGGAGTTGGTTCTTCAAAAGAATTAACAAAATTGACAAACCCTTAGCGAATCTTACCAAAAAAAGAAGAGAGCATACAGAAATAAACAAAATCGCAGACAAAAATTGTAATATCACCACAGAAATTACCAAGATCCAGAATATCCTGAGGGAATACTTCTCAAACTTTACGCCAACAAATTTGAGAATCTGGAAGAAACGGATGAATTCCTAGCCAATATTAACATAACCACACTGAACCAAGAAGAACTAACCCAACTCAACAGGCCTATTTCAAGCTATGAAATAGAAATGGCCATAAGAGACCTTCCACCTAAGAAAAGCCCAGGGCCAGATGGATTCACAGCTGAATTCTATAAGGTCTTCAAAGCAGAGCCCACACCAATACTCCTCAAGCTCTTCAGCGAAATTGAAAATGAAGGCTCTTTACCAAACACATTCTATGAAGCCAGTATAACCCTCATGCCCAAACCAGACAGAGATCCATCAAAGCAAGAGAACTATAGACCCATTTCTTTGATGAACATCGATGCAAAACTTCTCAACAAAATACTGGCCAACCGTCTACAACTCATCAAAAAAAAATTATACACTATGATAAAACAGGATTCATCTAAGGGAGGTAAAGCTGGTTCAACATACGCAAATCAATATAATTCAACACATCAAGAGGAGCAAGGGCAAAACTCCCATGATTGTCTCAATAGATGCAGAAAAGGCATTTGACAAGATCCAACACCCCTTTATGTTAAAAGCTCTGGAGAAACTAGGAATCCATGGAACATTCCTCAGTATAATAAAGGCTGTGTATGACAAACCCACAGCTAGTATTATACTTAATGGCGAAAAGCTAAAGCCATTCCCTCTAAAATCAGGAATGAGACAAGGATGCCCACTCTCTCCACTACTCTTTAACATAGTATTAGAATTCCTAGCCAGTGCAATAAGGCAAGAAGCAAGCATCAAGGGGATCCAAATAGGGAAAGAGGAAGTAAAACTTTCCCTCTTTGCAGACGACATGATTCTGTATTTAAAGAATCCTATAGACTCCACTCCCAAGCTCCTTGAACTGATTCGAAACTTTGGAAGGGTAGCAGGCTATAAAATTAACCCTCAAAAATCAACTGCCTTCCTCTACGCCAACAGTGAGAGGAATGAGGCAATAATCAGGAAAGCAACTCCTTTTGCAATAGCCTCAAAAAAAATAAAGTACCTAGAAATTATCTTAACTAAGAATGTAAAGGACCTTTTTGATGAAAACTTTAAAATTCTGAAAAAGGAAATTAAAGCAGAACTAAGGAAATGGAAAAACCTCCCATGCTCCTGGTCGGAAGAATCAATATCGTGAAAATGCCAATTTTACCAAGGGCTCTCTACAAATTCAACGCAATACCCATCAATGTCCCAATGTCATTCTTTAAAGAAATAGAAGAGGCAATCCAAAATTTCATATGGAATAATAAAAGACCCTGTATAGCAAAAACACTTCTTAACAGAAAGAACAGCGCAAGAGGAATTTCAATACCAAACTTTAGACTCTATTACAAAGCTATAATTATCAAAACAGCTTGGTACTGGCACAAGAACAGGCCTGAAGACCAATGGAATAGAACTGAGGACCCAGATATTAAACTACAGACCTATGGCCACCTAATCTTTGACAAGGGAGCCAACAAAACAGAATGGAAGAAAGATAGCCTCTTCAACAAGTTGTGCTGGCAGAACTGGTTAAGCACATGCAGAAAACTAAAGTTGGATCCTTCTTTGTCACCCTGCACTAGAATTAACTCCAAATGGATCAAAGACCTGGAGGTAAAAGCTGACACACTGAAAACTTTACAGGAAGGAATAGGAGATACACTAGGCCTCCTTGGCACAGTTTGAAACTTTCTTAATAAGGACCAAGAATCACAACAAATCAGAGAAAGGCTGGATAAGTGGGACTGCATTAAACTGCAGAGCTTTTGTATGGCAAAGGACATAGATAGTAAATTAAATAGGAAGCCTACAGAGTGCGAGAAGATCTTCAACAACCCTACAGCGGACAAAGTCCTCATATCTAAAATATATCATCAGCTCAAAATATTGAATCACTCCAAAACTAATCTCCAAAGACACAACCACCCCATTAAAAGATGGGCCAAAGACTTAAAGAGAGTCTTCTCTGAAGAAGAAACAAAATGGCCTATAGACACATGAAGAAATGCTCAACATCTCTGGTCATAAAAGTAATGCAAATCAAAACAACTCTAAGATTCCACCTCACTCTAGTTAGAATGGCCAGGATCAGGAAAACTAATAACAACTGATGCTGGAGGGGATGTGGCCAGGAGGGATCACTACTACACTGTTGGTGGGAGTGCAAACTCATTCAACCACTATGGAAAGCAGTATGGCAGTGCCTCAAAAGGCTAAACATAGAGCTCCCCTATGACCCAGCAATTCCACTACTAGGCATTTACCCAACCATCCAGAAACTAGGGCATATTAAATCCACTAGCACAACAATGTTCATTGCAGCATTATTCACCATAGCAAAGATATGGAACCAACCCAGATATCCCTCAGTTGATGAGTGGATCAACAAAATGTGGCATTTGTACACAGTGGAATTCTATGCTGCTGTCAGAAAAAAAATGACATCGACCCATTCATTAGGAAATGGAAAGACTTAGAAAAAATCATATTAAGTGAAGTAAGCCAGACTCCAAGGAACTTAGGCTCAATGGTTTCCCTCATTTGTCATAATCAGTAGAAACCTTGGGCTCTCCTAGCAGAGATTTGCAATAGAGCAAAACCTTGATACATAAGGCCATATAGTATGAAGCTAATTGAAAGGACCTCCAGGATACTGAAACAAAAGCCATATAATGAATGATTGTTGTTCTTAAGGTACTATGTTATCTCTCATCTCTTTTGCTGTCCCTTGGTTATATCATGTTGTTACAGTATCTCACTTTGCTATCTGATATATTGGATATATTTGTATCTGGTTATTGAAATTGGATACGGAAGGGGAGGAAACCAAGATGGGGGGGAGGTTATGGGGACAAAGACATGTGTAAGGGTATCAATCTATGTGAATTAATGCACCTTCTATCTGGCAAATATCATGTAACTCTTATTAATTACAATAAAAATATTTTAAAAAATTTAAAAAATGCATACTATTTAACACCATAGCTCTATTCAGATCAACTTTATGGAAAGGAAGACTAGGTTGGAACGTAATTAAAAAACCCTGAAAGTCCAAACACTTAGAATCTTTTCATAATAGTGGTATATTAAATGAAGACTCTTAGAATAAGTGTCCCCTTGTAAATGAACATTAAAACATTGTGTACTTGGGTATAGAAAATAAAACACATATTCTTCATGATGACATGAAATACTGAAGATATTCAAAGGAAAAGCTAAGAATTCAAAGCACAAGGTAAAACATGACTCAGCCAGTGGGTTGGCACTAACATAAACGTGGTCAGAAATACAATAGTAAAAAGAAACAGATCGGTTAGCTTAGCGGAGAGACAGAGGTGTTGTTGGCAGTGAAACAGAGCTTAATGAGCAAGGAGGGGGAAGGAGAGAGGTTCCTTAAGTGACATTAAGAAAAGAAAGTCTTGAAGGGGAATGTCATTAATGTGTCTGCAAATCCACATGCTTCAACTACAGGCATCACAGTTTGAACAGGGAACAGTTCATTGACTGCTCTGAAAAGGAAACACATGCTTGTTGTGAATGACCTCGGAGCTAATTTCGGCAGGCCTCACCAGCCCAACCTACATGAACGTTTGGTAGTAATTAATTATGTTGGAAAGAAAGATAGAAGTAGCTAGTGTGGTAAAAATGGGGCTTGCCCACTAAAGAGAAGAAAGGGAGAGTAAAAAGGGAGTCCAGGATAAGGGATCAGTAGTGCTGATATGCAACTGCAGAATTCTACAGCACAGCTGACAAAGAACACAGGCTGAGGAATGAGGACACAGGCTGAGGGAAAGTGACACAGCTCTGGGAGAAGGCACAGTAGAGGGAGGCGGACAGAGGTGGAGAGGGAAGGACACGGGTTGACAGCATCTGAACAGTCCACGGAAACAAAAAGAGGCTGGACGTTTTCTAAGAGATGGAGTAGAGAGATTTCTTATAATTAGACCAAGAATAAAAGCTTCCAATGGAGAATAACTCTTGGTCCCCCGGAAATGTACAATGATATTCCACAGGAACATTTGGATAATATATAACCACCAGAGAGAAAAAGAGAGAGTGAGAGAGAGAGAGAAAATAAGGTGAATAGAGCTATTTAATATGTGTATCTTGAAAATCTATCCATCAGAGAAAGCCCAGCTCCAATTTAGGAAGAAATTTCATGTAGTGATAAAATCAGATAAAGCGATCTGGAGCCAGAGGTAGCTTAAAATTCAGGAGGTCTGGGTGAAAATCATCTAAAGTATTATTTTAGTATCATTTTTAACCTGATTAACCTTCTTTCCCTTTTTACCTTCTTTTCCACTCTTGTTTGTTTGGATATAACCTTATCCATTTATTATTGATTAATAGCAATTTCTCCTTAACCATGGGTAAATTCCTTTTAATTGATTAATGTTTCTATAAAGTACTTCATCAATTATTACTACAGCAGTGTTGGAGTTTTCCTCGCAAGGACAATGAATGGAGCTGTGTGTAGACATGCATAGATCTATCAGGACTGTGCAAAGTTTCTAATTATCCCAGTGTGACTCAAGGACTCTCAGTTACAAGGATGCAGCTCATGGGAGATGATTTTGCAGTGAAGTAACAATGGTACATGGTTTGGGGTTCCTACTGTGTGTATCCTCTAAATGTCCCCTCCGTGTAAATCTATGATGGATAGGATAATATGAATTCTATAGTGAAAAGGGTCCAGAAAAAAATGAAAATGATTCAAGATCACTATGTTAGTATGGTGAGGCTGCTAACCCCAAATACCAAAATCTGGGGAATTTAAGCAATGAAATTCATTTTCAGACAGTTCTGTCAGGCTGTAAATCCAAGTTCGGAGAACCAGTAAGGTTGGTTTCCTGGGAAATTGCTCTTCTTGCCTGCCAAAGGCTATCTTCTGTCTGTGTCCTTACATTGCCTTCCCTGAGAGAGAGGAGGAAGGGGAGATGGACATGTTTCTTTCTCTTCTTATAAAGACATTTGTCTTTCAGTATAATTTTTTCTTATTTATCATTTAACCTCACATATCTCTTCTTAAAGGTCCTTACTGTATAAGTTGTCAATTAGAGTTTCAATATAGGAAGTTTTGATGAACTCTATGAAAGTCACATAAATAATTAAAAGAGTAGGAATTGAACACTGAAGTCCAATCCCAGATTCTACTGGAATTACATCTCTTATACTTGCCTGTTTCAACACACCATACAGATGAGAATTCATATGTAATACATAATTATTTGTTTCCAATAGAAATATGAGGCCCACTAGTTAGTTTACTATTGATCAGAGATCAAACACTTAAAAGTTTTCTTCCATGAAAAAAAAATTCTCCAAAGTAGCTCACTGGACTTGGTGGCACCTGGCGATAATCACAGCTACTTATATATATTTTTTGCTTTTGTAAAAACATGTGTTTATTGTTCCCTGAACAATTATTCCAAAGAGTAGAACATTTAAATAGTATAGATCAGAAAGCTTAAAAGGAGTAAATATTCTTCCATATTTCGTCAAGATACAACCAACAATAATCACACATAGTTCTATGTCCTCCATCATTTTCATTTGCACAAAAACTGAGTTATCCTGTTCTGTTGAGATTCTGAAACATTGCCTGTTTCAGTTGACATTATGAACCATGTCATTAAACTATTCTCCTATGACGTCACTGTAAGGGTGGTATTATTACTTAAAGTTTTCTTTTTGGACTGTAAAAACTTTAGCCTTTTTAAGACAAGATAATGATCATCAATGATATGAATATTTTTATTTATTTTCACAAGTGTTGTTTATATTTATGTGGTCTTAGTGAGTTGATCCTTTCTATCATTATATAATGACTTTTTAATCTTTCTTTTTTAGGTCACAATTTTTATTGTAATTAATAGAAGGGTTACATTATATTCACCAGATAGAACTTGCATTACTTCACAAACATTGATACCCCTTCTCATGTTTTGCTCCCATTTCCCTCTTTCTACCCCCTCCCCTTATCTTGTTTTCCTCCCTTCCCTTTCCTATTTCAAATATACAAATAAACGTATATACAATACACCAGATAACAAGGTAAGATACTGTAACAATATGAGAATAACCAAGTGACAACAAAAGAGATGAGAAATAACACAGTACATTAAGAACAACAATCTCACATTATATGGCTCTTGTTTCCATATCCCGGAGGTCCTTTCATTTAGCCTCATCCTACATGTCCTTATGTATCTAGGTTTTGCCCTATTGTAAACCTCTGCTAGGAGAATTCAAGGTTCATACTAATTATGACAAAAGAGGGAAACCGTTGAACCTATGTTCCTTTGAGTCTCACAGCGACTTATGAAGACAAAGAAAAATGATTGAGGTCAATGACAGGAATGTTGGTGAGAACCCATCTTGAAAACAAAATCATAAGATAAATTGGTTTACAAGCTTAGGTAAAATGATAGAGCACTGGTCTATCAGGTCTGGAACTCTGGGTCCTTGGGTTAAATCCCTAGTACTTAAAAAAACCCAAGTGATATATGTGAAAATGTATATTCCATAGTTTGTAAGTGCCAGATGATGACATTGTTTTCTGTACAATGGGAACATTTGAATTTTAAAATAAGGCCAGAAAAATACTCACTGAGCTTTAGAATATAGTGCATAGGGTAAAAATGTATTCCCTGTTTACTTGAATTGACTTTAGGCAAATTTGAATCTATATACAATCCAGGACCACTGAGCCATCCACTTAGTTTAAGCACTTACTTTTATTTCACACTGTGCCAACAGGATCAAAAGCAAAGGAGAACATTTTTTACTGAATGTGGAGAAGACTAATAGATGCAAGATATCTTTCTTCAGGTAACTGGGTCCCTAACAGGGTGAAATGATTCAGATATACTGTGACTGGTAATAGAGAGGTGAGTGCTGGCTCACAGATCCAGATGAGAAGCAATTAAATTGTAAACCCAGTGGGAGAAACCAGGGGAATTCAGTTATGCTGATCATTTAAAAATAGTCGATAAAGTGGTCAGATGCCTTTGATATCCTTTAATTCTAAATTAGAATAATGAGAAAAAAACCCTTCCTAAATGATTAAATGAATGAGTGGTGTTTGGTAACCAGTTCTTTTTCTTATTTTATATATCTTAGTTATAAGTATATGGAGGATAGTGAGTTGCTCACCTCATGCACCTTGTATATACAAGGCCAAAGCATCCAGGAAGAACAAGCAAAGGAAGTGGCAGTGGAGAGGGCGTGGCTCAAGGAGAAAGAATAGAAGCAGGAGGTAGTGGACTTTAAGAGAAAGACTGTAATCATAAGAGGGCATGGAAAATCCAAGAATCCCAGTAAGGCAGAATCAATGCATGCCTGATTTATACAAAAGAGAACAAGAGAAAATGAATATACATGGCCAGTTCAGGAATGACTGAGAGCTTCATCGCAGAGAACAGCAGGGAGCGGAGAAGATGGCATCAAGGGGTATGAAAACTGCTATTTAGGCAGCACAGTGCCTAAAACATATTCCTTAGTGTTCCAGAGAAAGGCTTCTTGAAGAAGGGTATGGATATTCAAATTTGTTTCTATCAGTATTAGCTGACTCCATGGAACAACAATTTCAGAGCTTATGTTGTGTATTTTTGTTTTCTGGCAGGTGTTCAGACAGAAGGGAAGAGGCTTAGCACTGGTCATGAGTGACACATGGAAATTGTCCCAAGTTTTCCTTGATTCTAAATCTAGAGAGACGGTTAAACATCCAGACCCACATGCAAGCTTTGTTTTTATTAAGTAGTTGTACAAAGAGTTTAGAATTGCATGCATCAGATTATGAGTGCAATCCATCTTTGATCATTTTCTCCCTCCCATCTTTAACCTTGAATTAAGTAGTTCAACTTTTACATGATGTACAATGAATATAACGACAGAACTTGCCCCCCTTTCCTCCTTTCTTTTGTGTGTTCCTACCTTCTTGCCTCCCCCCCCCCAATTGTGGCGAATTCCTGGTATTCTTTTTTTAATACAGGTATTTTATTACTTTTTCATTTTTGCCAGTCCTGGGACTTGAACTCAGGGCCTGGGCACTGTGCTTGAGCTTTCCTAAGGCTAGCGCTCCACCACTTGAGCCACAGCACCACTTCCAGCCTTTTCTGTGTATGTGGCATCAAGGAATTAAAACCAGGGCTTCATGCATGAAGCAAGCACTTTATACTAGACCACGCTCCCAGGCCAAGATAATCTTCTTGTTGTTGATTGTGGAGCTTAAACTCAGGCCTGGGTGCTGTCACTGATCCTCTTTGTGCTCAAGGCTAATGCTCTACCACTTGAGCCACAGTGCCACTTCTGATTTCCTGGTGGGTTAATTGTAGTCTAAGTGACTTTCCTGCCTGAGCTGGCTTCAAACCGCAATCCTCAGATCTCAGCTTTCTGAGTAGCTGAGATTAGAGGTGTAGCATCAGGCATCTGGCAAAAACAAGTAATTTCTTCATCATCTTTCCTTCTCAAAAAATTATCTGGATTAAGCAAAGGACCAGTTATTGCATAATTTTGTCAAATGAGCAGAATGACCTTATAGGTGAGATTTTTGTCAGAAGTTATTAGTCATAATAGATGGTCATAATAGACCTAGTTCTAGTAGTTTCTTATGTGATTTTAAATACTATATAAATATATGTACATATGTATATTTAAATACTATATATACTGTATAAATCTATATCTAAACTATATAGTATAAAAGCTATACATTATATAATACATATATATACACTACACAGTGTATATATAGCATATATAAGAATGGTATATATAACATATATAGTATATATGTGTTATAGTATATGTGTGTTATATATAGTATATATGTGTTATATATAACATATATGAGGTTTCTTAGAAGCAGAAGTTAGCTGCTGTGTCAAAAATGAGTTTGAAATTATTCCAACTAATTCTTCACTTTTGACATTTAAGTTATGTTTTTCTTTGTCTGTCTTGCCATTAGTATTTTTTAGACTGTGCATTAGAAGTCACATTTGGTGGAAAGAGGTATCTTTGATGGTATGTTTACTTTTAAAAGCTTCCAGTGCTGGGAATGGAACCCAGTGTTCTACCACTGAGCTACCTCCCTAAGGTCTTTTCCCTGTCCCGTGACACTCTGGTTCTTCCATGAACTGCTCTGAGAATCATCTCTCCCTGAAGGCACGTGACATTCTGCCTGAAGAGAATGCCTAATAAATTTTGTTGGATGGAGGAGGACAAAGAGGACATGCAGATAACATTTACAGAGAATGCAATGTTGGACTGGAGAGTAATCCTACTGGATGATGAAAGCGGGGTCCCGAACCACAGCAGCACACATTTCACAGAAAGGAATCTCATAAGAGGAAAAATGTCAAGTTTTGCACTTAGCCTCTAAACAATCCACTGCAGTTGTGTAGGGTTGTGGAACTCTAGTCTAGGTAAATAGGACTTTAGGGTTTGTTTAACTCCAGCTCAAACTCATAGAATGC